>NW_004567118.1:26399581-26594071 GCF_000260355.1 Condylura cristata | reverse complement strand
AAAAAAAATGTGAAAAATGATGTAAAAATAAACTTTTTAATAAAAAAAAACTAGTGGTCACATAAACAAAATGAGATTGCTAAGGTGAAGATGCAGGGGAGGGCATAAGGGTTATAAGGATATAAGGGATGGTCATGGGAAAAAGAGAGAAGTTAGAACATTAGAATTGATGCAGAAATCTGCTCTGATAAATTTTTTTTAAAAATTCTGTGATCATTATTACCTTAAATCAAGAAAACTGCTGGGAAAATTGGAGTGTTTGGGGGCACTGGTACTTGTCATTATGTATGTGATAGAGTGGAATAGGGATAAGCCACAGGTGAATAGGGACATGAGATAAAATTGTGGTATAGAGAGCACAGATCTTGCGGTTAAGGAGAGACAGAGTGACCAAAGGCAAAGGATTTTGCCCTCAGCAGTGTGTTTCAGTACATCTGCCTGTTCTGCTCCTCACTCTGTCTCTGGTGAATCTTCTCACTCTCCCCTGCACCTCTAGCCTGTACCCCAGTTCTTGTATGCATAAATGAATAAATCTTAAAAAAATATTAAAGTACAAATAGACAAAATGTGTAGTCCCAGTTACGGTAGGGGCAATAATGAGATCTGGAGAGTTGAGGGGTGCAGAGAGTCATGGGAATAAAAGTGATAATGCGGCTGAACAATTCATGTGCAAAAGTAAAGGAAGGAAGTGGCAGATGTGGGGAGAAGGTAAATCCAGACAGGGAGGCAGGTTTGGTAGAAGATAATGACCTAACTCAGGTTTTGATAGAAGATAATGGCCTAACACAGATGGAGTATAGGTCAAAGAGATGGTGCCGGGAGGAACGAACATAGACAGAGCTCGTAGACCAGGAAGGAAGAGCTGGCTGAGGACGATGAGAGCTCTGGGGTGAAGAGCAGCACTGGTGGGTCAGGGAGCCCAGAAGGAAGGGTTAGGGCATGTAGAGAATAGTTGGAGAGACACTGAAGTATGAGTTAAGATACCAGGACAAAGGGTGAATATTCTGTGATACCAATAGTCTACAGAGAATGTTTGCTATACGTTGAATTTAAAAATTGAAATTATTTTTTCTTCTAAGACATATCCTCATAATACATGATTTTCTTTTCCTGTAAGTAAGTCTCTTATGTGAGCTTCCAGATCTGCAAACTGAAATGGGAAATTACAATGACTGTTCTCTAACTTGTGACGCTTATGCAGGATGATGTAGCTGAAACTTCTTTTTAAACGGTAGAGAAATGTATGAGCTTTAGGTATTTTAAGGTTTAAAATTGCCAGACAGACACACAGAAACAACTAGCTTTGGTGTAACTCTTCTCCAATCTATGTTCTGATTTTTTTTTGGGGTGGGGGCAGTGGGTGCAAACAATTAGGCGGCATCACCTGTCTCTAATGTGACTCTGCTAGAGGTGTTTACATCTAACTCCAAAAGAGGGTGTTATGGAATAAGGAAGCTGTAAAGAAGACCAAAAAAAGAAAAAAATACATGATCATACATTTATGTAAATAAATGGAGTTTTGTATGTCAAGAAAAATATAATTAAACTTGTTGGACAAAATCAGGAACAAAAAAGTTCCTATTTTACTAACTGACAAACTGAAAAAGGCATTTGAACCTGACACAAAAAGGACTTGAGTTGTAAGCAGCAGTCAGGTCACTTCCCTCAAGAAAACGGAGTCAGAGAAAAAAAATACACTTATACCAGCAACAGTAGCACAAGACTAGAAGTCGTGAATGCGCAAGAAGGGTGGAAACCAAGGGCTCTGTTTCTCTATGGCTCTTGCATTAGACCAGTTTTAGTCAAGTAAATAACTCTCCTTCCTGTAAAGTCTGCTAGGGAATGGAGATGGCCACCACCTGCTGATTTTTCATATTACATGGGGTTTATAAAATGTCAGCAAGGGAAGAGGAGATGAGTAGCGTCTGGCTCAGTAATGATCAGTTAGCAGTGATAGGCACAATTACCAAGGCTTGCTGATGCTTAACCAGAGAAGTGATCCTGCTTGCAAGCAAAAGGATTTCTCATTTGTCTCTTTGAACAAATGAACTCCTGCTGTAGTAAGCCTCTAGTATGATGAGTGTCAGAACTGCAAAAAGGGTCAAAGCTGAGCCTCCCTGGTAGTGTAAGGGGTTGAAGCACAGCTCGGTGAAGCTATATGCAGCCACTGCAGCATGAGTTCG
This sequence comes from Condylura cristata, assembly GCF_000260355.1. NCBI lineage: Eukaryota > Metazoa > Chordata > Mammalia > Eulipotyphla > Talpidae > Condylura > Condylura cristata. The sequence goes on along the minus strand of NW_004567118.1, from coordinate 26,591,888 downwards.
ATCCCCAGCAAGGGAGCTGACCCACATGGGACAGCAGACCTCTCCTGTCTCACCTGCTGCTCCCCTCAGCAGTGTATTTCAGTACATGTGCCTGTTCTGCTGCTCACTCTGTTTCTGGTGAATCGTCTCACTAACCCCCACCTCTGGCCTGCACCCCAGCTCTTGTATGTATAAAGAAGAAAATCATGAAAAGGGGATATATTCTGGGTCTTGGAATTATTCCTTGTAATCAGGCTACAGTGAATGAATAAACATAAATGAACACTTGGCTCTTCATCACCTTGATTCCTTAGTCTCACCCTTTCATGTTATCTTCCCTTACAAGACATCACACTTCAGTGGAAATTGTGAAGACCCCTGGTGAAACTTTCTCACTCTGGCTCACTGTTCATTGTAGTTTCTAGAATGTTATCAAGGATCCTGCAGATATTTCAGCAGTTTAAGAGAGAAATTAAGGGGAAAAAGGCCCTTTTTTATTTGTGAAAAAAATGTATTTCTTAAAAGGGAAATGTGTGCATTGTGATTTTTTTTCCTTAGAAATCCCATACTTGGTAAGTCATTAAGCTGCAGGATCACTGCCGCAGTCCAGCTCAGTTAACACACTCCTCCTAGTGTGACATCAGGTCACCCTGTGACTTCATGAGTGTCACGGCTGTCCCTGTGGTCATGTCATGTTGTGTCATATCCCAAATGCACACAAACAGGTGAGTGACTCAGGAATTTGTTCATGAAAAGTAGTAGTGTGAAGAGACTCCCAGTTTCAGCTTAATATTTAAAGAGCTTAGAAATTGTCACTGTCATCCTTAAAAGAAAAAAAAAACAAAAAAACTGGACAAATAAAAAATTGATGATACTTCTCAGATTCATCACAGATAGTAGCAGAGCAAATTACATCCTGAAGTCTGAAGAGTCCAGGGACACATAATTCCTGAGAGTTTACCCAGACAGAAGCCACTGAGCCATGCAGGGATAGGAACATTTAAGTGGTAGAGTCTATGATTTGTTGGAGGCTGAGTATGGACTCACTATGACTCACTATGAGAGAGAGAGAGATTCCTTGGGGGCCCATTCTTGATGGGGGTACACTTTTATCAGCCTTCCCTTCAGGAATGTCTCCAGGTTTCTAAGGGTGAGGAAGCAACAAAGACACCCTCATAACCCTGACAAACAGAGGGTAAGTTAACCATTATAAAACATGTTAAGTGTCTTCTCAGTAAAAAAAAAAAAAAAAAAAAAAAGACCGACCTACTCTCCAGGGAAAGAACTGTAATTAAGCACAGTTTTGAAAATGAGGGGAAGTAGTCTTGTCTTCCCTAATCTCCTGAAGGAAACAGATTTAAAATGTTGTGAGCAGGGAAGGGAATAGAAGTGGGCAGATATGGGAAGGAGATGGAGGATTGGAAGGAAGTCCAAGATGTGAAGGGAATATAGATATTGATGAAGACCACAGTTCTAAGACAGGCCTAGGAGAGGACTGAAACTATTGAAAAACTGTATAATATCTTTCTTCCATACACCAGACCAGGGCTCCAGCATAATAATCATGGCTGATAGCTGTAAGGCACATAGTCTTTGTACATAGCCAAGAGGAGGTCTCAGCTAATAGCAACTGATACTGTTTACCTGACTTTCAAAAATACTAGGGCAAGGAAAAAATGAAGTCTGAGAAGGTAAAGTGATCATCAGTCCTAGGTTTGTATATATCACAGATTTTAGAATTATCTGACAGGGAATTTAAACTAATTATAATTAAGAAAAAATCAAAAGGGATGCTAATAATAATAATAATAATAAACTATTGCAACAGACGTCATGGATTTATGTGTAGATCCAACACAATAGAAGAAAATTTCTGTGAGCTTGAAGTAGGTCAATAGAAAGTTTACAAACTGAAATACAAAGAAAAAATGTAACTTAAAAAAAAAGAGAATGATCATCCAAGAGCTGGAAAAAATATTAAAAATCACAGCATTCTGGAATTTCAGAATGAAAAGGAGAGAAGAGAGCAGAAGAAATATTCGAAGTGATAATGGTGAATAATCTGTCAAAATTAATGGCAGACAGAGAAACACCAAACAGGATAAATACAAAAAGTAAGACCCAAACTCATATTTTAACACATCATAACCAAACTGAAGAAAGTCAAAGCTAAAGCAAAATTTAAAAGAAAAACAGAAAGAATAAAATAAATGTACTTAAAGGATCAATGATAAGAATTTGAGTAGAACAATTATATGACCAAAAATTTGACACATGAAACTGATCTCAATGGCTAATGTTGAACAATTTGAGCAACAAAATAAAGCATATATTTTGAGTGAATTATAAATATAAATATAAATATCCATGAACGCTTATGCTTGGGGAAATAAATGGAAGATAATAGAGAGTCCTCTGTAGAGAATTCCATCTAATTTATCTATAAAAGAATATCTACTTTCAAGGAGATGGTGCAAAAGTTCCCATTTCTTAAGTATTGTTGGGCAGAGTGACTTTCTTCTGAAAAGTATAGTCTGGAAAGGAGATGAAAAAGTAACTGCAATGGAAACGCTACTTCAGTCCAATGACCAGTAGTTACATTAAATGAAGTCATGTTAACAGGATGAATTATTGATAGTGTGAGAAAACACTTCTGTAGACTTCCTTCCCCAAACCCATAACCAAGGACTAGTGATGAGAAACACAGCAGATAAACTGCAACTGAGGGATACTTTCCAAACTGCCTGACTAGTGCATCTCAACATTGTCAAGGTTATCAAAGAGAAGCAAAGTTCATAAGACCATCATAAATAAGAGGAGTCTAAGAAATTATGGCAATTAAACAACTTGTAGAAAATGAAGGATGTCTGAATAAAGAATGGACATTAGTTAATAATGGTGAATCAGTTTGTGATCATTAGTTGTGAAAAGTATACTATAGTAAGGAAAGATGTTAGCAAACTGGAGATGGGGATTGCAATATAAGGGAAGTCTGAGCATCGTAATTTTTCAGCTAATCAAAAACTATGTTTGAAAGGTTATTAAATACAGACATGAAAACAATACAGAGATGCTATGACTCAAAATGAATGGGGGTGAAGAGGAAGCATGGGGTCTATTTAGAAGTTGGGTTTTATTGGAATGGCCCCTCATTGGGCCCCAGTCCCCTGTGTTCTGCTTGCTGTTTATAATGAGCTGTGGCATAAAATCATCAATGTTTTAGTGTCATTTGCAAACAAAACCATTGACCTTTCACTCAATAATAGAATTTTTTTTTAAAGATTTATTTATTTATTCGTACAGAACTGGGGTACAGGCCAGAGATGCGGAGGGTGAGAAGATTCACCAGAGACAGAGTGCGGAGCAGAACAAGCAGATCGACGAAGCACACTGCTGAGGGGAGCAGCGGGCCTGTCAGGAGAGGTCTGCCTCGCCATGTGGATCTCCTCTGGGGCAGACAGGGATCAAACTCATGCGGAAGTGGCTTAAGCTTCTTTGTGCTGTGCTTTAACCCACTGCACCACCAGCGAGGGCCCTCAGTAATAGAATTTTTAAAGAAAAAATTCAAAGTAGTATCTTTCAGTCTGGAGTGGTGGGGCATCTTATGTCTAAGTTAAAACAAAGACTAAAATTACAGAGTCATCATTCTAGGCTACATCACTCACACCAAAAAACAGGTGCATGGCACACCATGTTGTGAGACTCTTGTAAAGCCAGGTGCAAAAGTAATGACAAATCTCTTGCTTACAAAAAGGAAGCAGAGTAAACTATTGGCAAGATTTCCTCATGAAAAGACACTCCTGACTATAGTAGGTTCAAGCTGGTCAATACTATGTGGTCTCACATGTAAGTCATCTGACATTTACCACCAATTAGATGACTGTAAGTTAGTCTTTGGCATATGTGTGTTCCAACCAAGTGAGACATGTCAACATTTTCTATTGACTACTGAAAACTCATGATGTGGAGGATTAACTCTGCAATTTCACTAACCACTGCTCTATGAACCCTGCTAGAACCTGCTGTGTGTGTTGGAGACAGCCCCAGGTGGTGTTGCTAGTAGCTGCAACCAGTCAGGATATCCGTCCCTAACTAAAGAGGTCATATCGGGATGTCAACCAAGTATTTTAGTCATTGACAGCCTTTGGTGGCCAACAATATTCCTTCTAACCTTATTTGGAGTGGAAGGAATTGCATAAACTATGGATTAACTAAATAGAATTATGAGAATGTTAAAACTAATAGAATTATGAGAATGTTATGTCTTTGCTGAAAACTTTGTGACGGGGCGGAGAGTGAAAATGATACTCTCGTTATCTAACTTAGGTTAGTCATTGATGAAAGCTGTTTATGATTTCTTATTTTAGTTTTTCTTAACTTGGTATGAAAAGATAACTTTTGCACAGATTGAAAAATTGAAGAATTCCAAAAGGGTATAGATAGAAAAGTACGGATTCTTTTCATTTTAGTCATTCTTCCCTAAGGACTACTCATAGTAAAGGAAATTACTACCAACTTCCTCCTATAAGTTGTTGGCATGAAGGATGATTACAGACTCAGTGTGGCAGAAGATCTGAATAGAACCTTTCCAAAGGTGACATACAAATGGCCACCAGGCGCATCATTACTTATCACTATGGAAATGCAAATCAAAATCAAAATGAGATACCACCTCTCACCTGTGAGAATGACCCATGTGCAAAAGACCAGAAACAACAAGTATTGGTGGGGTGTGGATAAAGGAACCCTAGTACTCTATGGCAATGTAAACTAGTTCTAAGTTCATTGCAGCACAATGAATAGTCAAGTTGTGAAAATCACATGAATGGTTAGTAACAGATGAAATGGATTAAGAAGATGTGTTACATGTCATAGTGGAATACCACTAAGCTATAAAAAAGATGAACTCTGGTGATTTGCAACACATGGATGGTTAAAGAGAAAAAAAAAAATACCATACAGGGCTCTCCGTGGTGGTGCAATGGGTTAAAGTACCGCATCATGAAGCTCTCCAAAGCCACTGCAGCATAAGTTCAAACCCCGGCCAAGGAGATGACCTACATGACATGGCAGACCTCCTCTGACCCACCCACTGCTCCCCTCAGCAGTGTACTTTGTCAATCTGCCTGTTCTGTTTCCCACTCTGTCTCTGATGAATCCTCTCACCCACCACACTTCTGGCCTGTACCCCAGTTCTGCAAGCATAAATAAATAAATCTTTTTAAAAATACCATATAATTTCACTTATATGTGAACTATAAAGAAACAAAACAAAGGAATAGACAAAAGTAAACCAAAACAAGCTCTTAGAATCTCATTATGAGTTTACCAGGGTGGTGGGGGATGGGAATCAGGCATCTTAGAAGGTTAATGGTTTTTTGCATGAACATGGTAAGGGGTGCAAACTTCTATTCCTAAAACATCCACAGGCTTGTAAACAAACATTACCTCAATAAAATAAAAAGGATTCGATGCTTGTGATTTCTTGCCAAATATGCTTTTATTGCTGTTATTTCCTGACATGCAATAAAAATGAAAATAGAGTGATTTAAAAGTCAGGGACCAAAAGGACAAAGAGAATAGACAAAAGAAATGGTAGTAAGGACTGTGAAAGTCAGAAAGGAAACAGGAGACAACAAATTTGTCAGGGCAGAGAAATCTGATACCTGACCTAACAATGGAGGACACCCAGAAACAAGAATGTCAGTTTCCTTGAGTCCAGAGTCTCAGAAATTTAACTCTAGAACGGCTGAAAATGGGAGAAGAGGGGAAACTGAATATGGGAGTTGTAGTTGAAAGTTTTCTGTAAAATTCATTTCCGTCAACTCTCTCCTAAATTTCTGATGCCAGATTATGTCAGCCCATTTCAAAGAGGTTTAGGGGTTTATTCTTTAGAGAACTGAGCAACACATTCTGCGTAGATCCCAGGTACAGGGATCTATCTCAGGTACAAGGTGTCTTTCTGAAAATAGAGGTTAAAAGCTAGAAACCTCTGTATAAAATGATGAGACTATTCAGCATCTGTCCTCCCACTTGACATCTGGGAAGCTGTCAGTCAGGGAGACCTCCAGGGAAGAGATAATAATAATACTGTTTCTCATGAACATGGATTGGCCAGGAGAAAATAAGCACTGAAGCTGATAGTTGGGTATCTTTCACCAAGACAAAACAAAATAGGACCACCTTAACCAGAGTGCCAGCCAAAAGCTCTACTCAGGCACAAACTAGCTTAGCAGTATTTCACCACTGAGGAACACCAAGTCATGAGAGAGTTCTCATGAAAGAGATGAAAAAGTTGCAAAGAATACTCTGAGAGGCAGCAGAAACAACATTGGCAGGAGGAGAGATGCTTAAAAATCATTTTATTTATGTCCATAGAGACATAAGAGAAAATACTGTTCTGTGAAAGAGAAACAGAATATTATAAAGAAGGTATATTATATGAAAAATGTTAACAGAAAGCTCTTGGGAGTTAAAAGACGATAGAAGAGGAAAAATTCAATATAAATTTTGGAAGATGCTGCTGCAAGATTCTCACAAATAGAATAAATAGATTAAAAAGTTAAGAAATAAGAGGGAGCAATATGGTAGGGTTTGACAACCTAAGCATAGGAGAAGATAGAGAAAATGGGTAGAAGGATTTTTTTTTGAAAAGTACTTCCATAAAACTATCCACACTGAGGTCTAGGAGTTTCCAGATTGAATGATAAACCAGGTGTCTATTTTAAAGGACTAAAAAAAAAAATCCATCATCATATGATTTTAGAGCACTTAGAAAGGGAGTGGATGCTAGGATATTACAAGGTGTAGGTGTAGTTGTGTGCGTGTGCGTGTGTATGTGTGTGTGTTAGAGAAGTATCAGGAGCCAGAGTAATAGCTGATGCAACAAGTAGAATCAGTGTCTTCAAAATTTGATATAAAATTTACACTTCTGTTTGCTATAACTAATTAATTTATTAGACAGCTGTGAATGTGGAATGAACATACTGTAGATCTGAAAAGTCTTACAAATTTTGTCTCCTACATCCACTTGCCCTTTTCTTCAGGAAATAACTGGAAGATGAGCTCTATAGAAACAAAGAAGTAGACAAAGAGAGAGAGGGGAGAAAATCAGGGTTCAGAAAAGCAGGGGATCTGATGCACGTGAGGATGAAGGAACTCCTGTGGATGGTGGTGAAGCTAGTTCCCAGGGACCCCAGGGACAGAGAGCAAGTAGTTAAGGCTGGAACAGGAGGAGAAAGGGCTGGGAGGGGCTCAGGGATACACCATGTGTTACCTAAATATGATGAAATATACTGGGAGGGGGAATGAACACACCTGGTAGAGAACTTGGATGCTCAGAAGTAAAAGTAATAAAGAAGAAAAAATGAAACTATTGTCAAGAAAGGATTGTGGAGATCATTCTATGGATAACAGATGATACTGTGCAGCCTGAGCCAGGGTGAAGCATGGGTTTGGACCTCAGATGCCAGTATCTCCTGACTCAGGGCACTTGGTCTTGTAGCTTGGCCTCTGTGTCCGGCTGTCTAGTACTGTTCAATGAGAAATTGTTCCATCACCTCCAGTCATCTTTGATCTAATTATTCCCAACTTTCTTCAAAACAAGCCAACTCCAGTCATCGCTGTTCCAATGACCTGCCATTGAGAATTAGTACTTTTCATGTTAGGAGAATCATGTGTACAGAAATTACAAGAAGACAAATTTGACTGAGTCATTGTCAAGCTGAAGATGTAGGTGGTATTCCTCACACTGTGACATGCAACAGTAGCATTGGTGTAAAATGTACTTTCTTTTTTAACTGTAAAAAAAAGTTGTGGTAGCGCAGCGGGTTAAAGCACAGCACTATGAAACTAAAGCCACTTCCGAATGAGTTCGATCCCCGCCTGCCCTGGAGGTGACCCACATGGCGTGGCAGACCTCTCCTGACCTGCTGCTGCTCCTCTCAGCAGTGTACTTCATTGATCTGCCTGTTCTGCTCCCCTCTCTGTCTCTGGTGAATCCTCTCACCGCCCTTGCATCTCTGGCCTGTACCCTAGTTCTGTATGCAGAAATAAATAAATCTTAAAAAAAAAAGTTGTGGTAAATTGAAAATTTTACTAAGCATTGTCAGTTCCATCATTGACCAAACCCACCTACTAGGAGCTCTTTGCTGGCTGACATTTAGTCAGTAGAAAAATGCATCCTATCAGTCAGCTACCTGTCTGAGAGGCAAAGAACTCTGATTGGTAGCTGGCTAGGTGACTTTTGTTTTTTTGTATGTAAATATAAACATAGTTATAATGATTTAAATATAAATTTAGTTTTAACAGAAGTTCTGAGCAGCTTATGAACATCATCTGGCAATTTCTAGTGTTCAAACAACATCTCCCCCCCCCATCTCTGTCAAGTGCCAGGGTTTACAGTGGTGAAGATATAAGGATAGCAATGATTTCACTTCTATAGGAACTTTATAAATTATTATCCCCCTCATGCGCCCCCACCCCAACTTGATAGTTAAGTCCCCAAGGAAATGAAAAACAGTCTTGTTTGAAAATCAGATCAAGACATGTTGTTCTAATGCACCAACAGTTCTCACTTCCCTTTCTGAATGCCTCAACCCACTGCTGAAGGTTTGAGATAAAAAGGACCGTAATTGCACATCTAGTTTATTCTTGGGAGACTGGGCCATCAGGCACCCATGCTAAATACGTTTACACACGAAGACAAGGAGATTCTGACTGGTAAAGTTCAGCTGAGTTATCACATGGTGAGATTGAGAAGATATCAAGCTTGGTGTGCTAAGGGTTTAGTGGGCCTCCCTGGGCTTAAATCTCAGCACTATCAAATTATCAACAGCCACTGCAGCATGGATGGGGGAGCTGACCCACATGGTACAGCAGGCCTCTCCTCTCTCACCCAGTTTTTCCCTCTGCAGTATATTTCAATAGGTTCCCCTGCTCTGCTCCCCACTCTCTCTGGTGAATCTTCTCACCCTCCACACCTCTGGCCTGCAGGCCCTATCTTGTATGCATGCATGCATAAATAAACAAGCAAATAAATAAAAATCAGTCTCAAAAAGTTTAGTGACCTGGTGGAGCGGACTAAGATTGTGGAAGGAGGGAAGATAGAGGGCTGTGCAAAAGATGGAGGGAGGGTAGAGGAATGGCAGAAAGACCCAGTTACATTTCTATCTGAGTGCTTTGTATGGAGAAGGAGACTTATGCTCCCTTGTCCAATCTGCCTCCGGGAAGGTCTTACAGGTGGACCTATACCCAACGGATTATGGACTGTGTCCAGGATGGACAGCCTCGGATTATTATGTCCCAGCATTGCTGCTTGCTAGCTGCATGACTTGGGCCTTGGATATGTTACTTAGACCATCTGGATGTCAGTGCCTCCAAATATTAGCATCGCCTCACATAATTACTCTAAGTATAAACCCAGTTGACATATGCAGAGCCTTGAGGGCAGTGTGGGGCATATAAGAAGCATCTGCCTGTTATGGGGATTACAGGTTGTTCCCACAAAGAAGTAGCATGGGACACAGAGGGTGGGAAATGGTTCTGCTGCTCTCTGGAAAAGCTTATCATTGAAGAGGTCAAGTGGAAGTTGGTCAAAAGCTTCAAAGGGATGGGCAGATTTGTGTGAGATACAGGAGTTAGGATTAGACCAGTTCGCTAGCCCATTCCGCTTCCACATGAGACGCTCAAGTGTGAGGTACAGTGTGCTAGGCTGGCTTTCAGTCTGCTTTCTGCTCAGAGCCACTTCCTCAGAGCTGCATTTCATAGATGTGGTCACTGAGGAATCTAGTCCTGGGTGCTTTGCTCAGCTCTGTGTTGAAATGTTGCCTCTGGATTGAAGACAACAAGGAAGATGTTTTTATGTCTAGTGCACATTCAGAGCACTCGCTGGTGTCCTCTGGGTGATGAAAGACTCTGAATTTTGGTGTTGAACTCCACATTTAGAAAAGAACAAAAACAAATGCTTCGAGCAAGTTGCACAGGAAGGAACTGTGTGGTGCTTCTTTTGGTGCTAGGAGGCATCAAGTCGCGAAGTACAATTTATTTTGACACAACTGGCTCACAAGCACAAACCCACACTGTCTGCTGGGCTGGGTCTCACATGCTTTCCAGCTGACTGCAGATGCTCTCATGGCAGAGCAACAAGCCAGTTGCAGGCTGGGCTCCCTGATCTCCCTTCCAGAGCCTTCCAGCCCCATAGGGGCTATGTTCAAAGGCACTTCATTTAATGCCTCAATATACTAAAGTAACCAAGTTATAATAGATAGTGGTGGTGGTATTTTTTTTTAATTCTTAATTGCAAAAGCTATGTGACAAATTTAATTTAAAGAAAATTTTCAGACCAAAGGAAAACACCACTCTTAAACAATTTCTATAAGTTGTCTCTATTCTCAAAATTTCCCCCATGCTTGTATGTTTTTACACATTTGTAACTAGCCTTTTAATTTATTATAAGAATTTTCCCAAGTCTCATCTTAGTCTTATCATTCAAGCTTTTTACAAAAAGCTACCCAGTATTGTCTTTCATGCACCCACTTTATTTTAAAATTAATAATCATGTACTTTAGGTGTTTACATTGCTCCATGTTTTGCACTGTGGTTATATTCATAGTTTTAGCTCTTCTTGGCTATTTTTTGTCATTTACTTACATGGCGTGGGATTCCTGGATGAGAGAGTGAGTACTTTCATGAGTCATACCATTTTTTTCTTTTTAGTACTTGCAATTCAATATGGTGGCTTGGCTATATATTTATCTTTTGTTTCTCTAGAGAGTCTACTAACATAGCAGAATAAACAGCAACATGTCTTTTTGGAAGACCCAATGTAGAAACCGAGTGAGTGGGGTCAGTGGCCTTGGCAGAGATAGTGGGGAGACCCTGAGGCTGTGATGAAAGAGAGGTACCTGCTAACTCAACACCAGATCATCTGTACCGGGTCCAAGCTAGTGCAGGGAGCTCTTGTGGACTCTCTGGCCAGTCAGGAGGCAGCTGATACCACAGATGGAGCCAGTTAATATAACTTGGAGCTGAATACTTTCCCTGATGAACCTCACAAAAATCCATGTTTTTTCTTTCATAAAGTGGAATGGAATGGTAGTTGTTTTTAGCCACCAGGTTCTGGGGAGTTACTTTGCTATGCAGCAATAGAGAACTAAATGAAGGATGAAAATATGGTAGATGAGAGAACACCATGAAAATGAGGAAAATGTGATTGTGAATTGCAGAGCAAGCAGAGCATGAAAAAGAAAAGAAAAAAAAAAAACCTATGTAATCAAAGCATAACACTCGGCCTCTTGTGAATGTAGCAGAATCTACTTTCCTTGATATGGAATGTTGTGATGGTTAATTTTGTGTGTCAGCTACATCATGGGATGTCCACATATTTGGCTAAATATTGCTTGTGGGTGTGTCTGCAAGGATGTTTTTTGGGAATCAGTGGAGTCAGTATAAGATCTGTCTGTCTATCATTCACATATATGTGTCTGTCCTCAGTTTCTGGTAGTGATCATTCAGCTCTGCCCATGAGTTAATTCTGTACCTTTTATCTTAATCAACTCCTAAGTAAATCACTTCTCCTCCTCCTTCCCCCAAAATCTCTTATTAGGAGTCCAAAAAAGACCTCTTAAACTTAGCTCATTGTATGATTTGGGACAAATCATTTAAAAGCACTGGAAAGCAACTCCCTTGTTTGCAAGGTGGGAGGATTTTACCAAATAATCTTGGAAGTCCTCTCAGTTACAGCTTTATTTCTAATACTGAATAACTGAAGAAAACCTAAATGTTACACAACAGTAAATTACAATATATGCAGATAATGGAATACCAAAGAGTAATTTTAAAAAATGTATTTTTATTACATTGCATGCAAACGACTCATTATCATGCTAAGTGAAACAGCCTGCTATTATGCAATTAGAACTTTATAAGTACAAATATTAACATAGAAAATTAAAAAGAGACAGCACACTGCTAAGACGGATTCTTCATATGATTGTATCATTGGTGATAGTGAAATGAATTTTCTTTAATTGTGAAAATCAGGTACTGAAGTAGGGTCAGTTCATGCTTCTTGATCTCATGCAGCTTTTCTTTACTTCTGGATTGGCATAGGGTTCTTCATCCTGACTCATGTTATCTAGAACAAGTCTCCATTACAACAAATGTGTTCCTGCCTTGTAATTGATGGTCAACATGTCTTCTTCCTGCCGAATTCTGAGCCTCCTGATGGTGATTCCTTGTCCTGTTTATGGTGTAGCATGAAGTCTTGTACTTAGAACATACCAGACACATGTTGGCTAATTGCTACTAAATCTCGTGAAATGATTTCTGTTGAAACTATAGGTCAATTTAATTGGATTTAATTCTGAGACTTTCTAGAACCCACTACCTTTTGGTTTCCCAGTAAGCAATAGGAACATTGTAGGTAATGTTTACACCTAAATGCCTTGTGTACACCTCGGGTAAATTGCCAGCAGGAGACTGGGTGTCTGGTAGGAAAATTCCTTTGATGGACATGGATGCATCAGACAGCTGTACCCTGTGGCATCAATTGCTTGCACCTACATCCATCTCCATTGCTGAGATCCCTTGCTCACCAAGCAACTTCTGAGTTGTAATTTGACTTCTTGTGCAAATGTCAAAGCAAAGTAAATATGCTGGCTGGCTAGAGGACATGAGGAACTGTTCCCTCTGGCAGTTATGTTTCTCATAGTAAATTAATGAATTGACAAAATTTTGTTAGCTCAGCCTTTCTGAATTCAATTTACTTTGGAACACTGAGGAAATTGGATTTGGGGATCTACAAAACCAAGGATGAGATTTTGATTTCTGGTGACCAAATGAGGTCATGCCACCTTGGGATGCCTCACAACACACTTTATACTTGTGATGGCCTCTAGTTCTCCTCCATCTACTGTGGAGAACCAGAGGGCTCGTGGTGAGGTTTGATTGGAGAGGTTATCCAAGATCCATGGGAGCCGCTAGCAGGGTTCTCCAAATCAGAGAGCTTTGCACAAAACTTCAGGTTCTGGTACAAGAAAATTTTGGCATAGATTAATTCTCCACCTGCCGAGGAGACCAGGTTAAGCTGTGCAATGGCCCATTACAGTTCCACTCAGTGGGTCGATCTAAGGTGCATTTACTCTCGTTGTTTTTTGCTTGTATCTGTCATCTATTTAGTATTCATGTTCACTTATTTTAAATATATATACTGTTTTTGTCTTTTAGAAAGGGCCTTAGAAGTCACTAAGGCATATCAACCTCTTTGTCAATGGCTCACCATTTCTTCTATCTCTGCTCTTAGTGTTGATGCATTCTTTCCACTGCCAGTATAATCTAAAAATGTTGGAGTATTATTAGGCTTACTTTTTAAGCTCATCTTTGCCATTAGCGTCTACTATTTTTTCCTCTATTCATTTGCTCTCCAAGGCTCTCTTGGCCTCTGTGTGATCCTTCCTGGTGTTGCAGTTGAAATAGATGAAAGGATCATGTGACCCCATGCAATAAAGGTCTCTCTGGTACTTTGGGATTACCACATAAAGTTCAAGTCCCTGCATTAGTATGAAAGGGTCTTTACAATCTGATACTTTTGCCTACTATACAGCCTAGTTCCATATACCAAGATGCTCAGTTCTTCAAATATGGCTTCTGTGTTCTTGTATCCCTGTTATTTCTGCCTGCAATGCTTTCCCCAGTCTCTTTGGAAATTTTGTTTGCATTCTTCTAAACCAAGATGATCCATCATGTCAGCATGCATGGATGCTTGCTCCATCCTTTGGGCTTTCACAGTCTTTTAAACAAACCTATTCTCCAGCAATTACCCCAGCATTATAAATATCTCTTTGTCTCTTACTAGACTATGAACTTCTTGAGAGCAGAGACCTGCCATTCATCTCTGTGGAGCTAGAGCTAAGCACAGTGTCTGACTCTTCATAGATCCTTAATTCATGTTTATTGAATTTATTAATTAAGCCATAACCAAGGCATCACCATCCATTTAATTGCAAATGAAGTCCCAAAGATGAAATTAACAGCCTCATTTCTATCAGCCTCACTGATAAAGTGATGACAAACACTGAGAGCTTCTCACAATGCCAGCCAATGTAGAGCAAAGAAAAGCATCCAAGGGCATGGTTCTGTCCTTGAGTAAGTTACAATATAGTGGCAAAGATAAGATTTTTCATTCACAAAATTAATTGAGGATAACATTAAGTTTGTTTGAATGCCATGCTAGTTGTATCAGACATCTGAATAGTGTGAGGCTTGGGGCCAGAATAAATGAGAGCAGATTCCTTCCCTCATAACCTACCTCCTTCCTACCAGTATGGTGGAGTGATTTGGAATCTAATATGACAGGGAGTTGGGGGGGGGCATTTGGCTCAGCACATTGAGAAAGGGTCTCTCTATAAAGTTAGCTCAAGGCTCCCACTGCAAAACAAAGTGGTTTGGGGATTGGTAAAGAAGAAAGTTGAGGTAAAAGTATTCTAGAAATGTGAAACAATGTGGAGAATTGCTAGGTGCTGTACTTAGGAGACACAGACATTGAAACAAATCTTTAGGTTGCATGACTGAAGGACTTAATGCTGCATAGACAGAGAGCGATTAAAATATTTCTGTTCTCAGGCCCACTCTGGTAGCACAGTGGGTTAAAGCACTAAGAGGCGAAAGCCACTTCAGCATGAGTTCAATCTCAGCCCTGGGGGTGATCCACATGGCACAGCAGACCTCTCCTCTGACCTACCCACTGCTCCCCTCAGCGGTGTACTTCATCAATCTGCCTGTTCTGCTCCCCTGTCTATCTCTGATGAATTCTCCCACCACCCCTGCACCTCTGGCCTGTACTGCAGTTCTGTATGCGTAAATAAATAAATCTTTAAAAAATATATTCCTGTTCTCTTTTTCCTCTCTGTTCACCTAATGACTTTGCAACCTTAAAACAGTCATTGGTCCTTATACTAATCCAACTGGAGTGCTAAGTGGCAAGAGGCTGAGACTTCCTTGATGCCATTTATCATGCCCATCCATTGGGTAAGGCAGAGCACCTTGCCATGCTCCAAAGAGACTTCTCTCCCATGGCACAGCACATGCTACTATGATTGCTGGCATCCTGTCTTATCTGTGCTGGGCACCTGACTCATTCAATGAATGCTTGTTGTAAGAGTGAGTAAACATATGGATACAATACAATACACGACAGTCCTATTTGCTATTATTGTTGGCTCTGTTAAATATCTCATTCTTCATCTGAGTTCACTCTTGACTCACCATATCCCTAGCAGGGAACTGAAAGATTCCAACCTATCTCAGAATCTCCAGTCCATGAAACATCAAATGGACAGAGTTGCCCAGTGAGCAGATGGAGGCCATCCTTCTTCCAGTCTTAGAGTGACTAAAGGCTGGATAATAAAGATAACAAAACTTTGAAGCTGGTATGGCATGCATGCTAGAGCACAGTAACAGACATGATCCAGCAGCCCCAGGCTCTGCTGATAACAAAGTCTTTCTGAGCAATGGCCCTTCAAAGCAACAAATCAAGACAGACAACCTGCCAAAAACATGTCTACCCAGCAGACTTAGAATCCCTTACCCGCTGAGAAATAGCCCTTCCAGCCTATCCATCACTTAGACAACTCAAATTAAATGGTGAGAATATCAAAGAAACAGAGTCTGCCTTTGTGCTACAGGAAAGATACCTGTTCCCTGGGCACCTTGCTGCAAATACTCTTCTTCCTACCTCTTGGGAAGCCTAAGGAATAAGTGTCCTTGTCTACCAGTCAAATTTCTACTCTTCCTCCAAGACTCAGCTCCAAAGCCACCTCCTTTGTGATGCTTTCACCCAGCTCTGAACAGCACATCGTTAGGTCAAGAGTAGATTTTGATGCTAGTTGGGACCATTGTCTCACTCCTGCTCAAATTCTGATCTTCTGATTCATCATCAGAGGTGCATACAGGGCAAAGCTATGTAGGAACAAATAACCCCTTTATACAAAACACCGCAATGCAGATCTCTCTGAAAGAACAGAATTGGATTTTAATACTTAAGCCAAAATTGGGCTTGATCTCCTCTTAAAGCCTGAAACTAAGTCTTGGAGTCTTAGCTCCCCTCATACATCTAGGTATAGGGAAGAAGGAGAGACTTTGTCAGAGCTGGCTTTATGAGGCAGACTCTGGATTCACCCATAAATCCTATCTCATGGAAGGGGTGGGTGAGAGAGGGGAGAGATTGACTGATTATCTAGCCTTTTCAAATCAAATGACCCCACTGAGGCACAAATATTTCTCAATTAATGTTTTAACTCTGGCCAATCATATTAGCAAAGGACAAGGAGGGCTGTCTTTCTTTCAAAGTTACTTTAAGCCTCTTACCAGTGACCACACATCCATGGAATTAGATTTTTTAAAATGACTTCCACACTCAACAGCCATGTTCTAAATTGGATCCCACTAGAAATTGTCAAGGTACATTTTGAGGCACCATTTGACAATATCCTGTGTGCATCGTCATAGGTGAATGAAAGCTCACATAGATGAACAAAGGGGAGGGCACAGGGTCTTTGTAAAAGGTTCAACAATGTCTAAATCCTTCTTCTTCTTTTTTTGTGGACTTAAGTGTCATAAGAATACTCCCTGACACTTCAGACCTCATCAGGGGAAATATTCAGGACACTTCAGACCTCATCAGTGGAAATATTCAGGACATGAGAAGACTTTAGAGTTTCTCCAGGATGGAACTAGGGAAGAGGAGGAGGCAGAGGTATAGCAAACATTAGAAGACTGGGTCAGGGAGAGTGGAGAGGGAAGCTCCCTTGGGGTGCTTCTAATGAAAACTCTAGGGAATGAAATGAGACTCAGTAGAAAATATATATTTTGAATCATCTCTAGACTCTCTAGAAATTCAAGGTCATCTGATGGTGAATTGCCTTCCTTCCTGCTAATACACAGTTCTCGTTAAGATCCCTAAAACTGTGGATACAGCAGAGAATCCAGAAACTCTAGTAAAAGCTTTACCACTTCCCCTTATGTGTATTGAATTTTGATTGACCCTGACTGTTGAGTCTCTCAAGCTCTTTCAAGGGCAGGGGAATTGTCAGGACAAACTCAGAGTGTGCCCATGTGGAAATGTTCTAGTGCAGACCACATACCCTACCTTTTAGGCACAGGGAGGTTCTGTGTTTCCCTGCCAATCCTGATGTAAAGTCAGTCATAGGATAGTCTTTGGCCCACGAATGTGAGCCAACATGACTTCCGTAATGGTGGAAGCATTTAATTGCCAATGGTCAACTTTCTATTTCTTTTGTCCTCAGAGAAAACTTGATGAATTATTATAAGGGGGTGTAGAGTGCTTGTGTGGAGTAGAGCCAGGCAAACCAGGGGAGATTGTGGCATAAATAATAGATATTTGCGGGGTTAAATCACTATGATTTTGATGCTTTTTTAACACTCACCTATATAAAAATCATAAATACATGTCTACATATTAAATACACACAATATTTATACCTAATATAGACTTTAAATAGTTAAGATTACTTTTTCCATCATTTTATTATTTTTGCACAATGAATACACGTCATTACAAACTAAAGTGCTATTTTTAACGAATTGTTATCTTGCGCTATTCTTACTTGTGCCCACCCAGTGGGCTGTTTGATGGGCTGACAGTTCTTATTGGCTTGCGTTTTGCTTTCCATTTTTCTCACGCAGTGTTGTTCTATGCAGATGATGCTCAGTGAAAGGGTGCTAGATGAATGAATGATTTTGATGCAGACTCTCCCTCTTTAGTGATCAGAGAAGTTCAGAAAAGCAACAGCTTAGACAAGGAATAGAATCTCAACCATGGGTTGCCATAGAGACAGTCATGAAATCCTCAATAGTACAGGTAACTGCACTGGTAGGTCCCTCAGTCATCAGCCTACATCAGACACATCATTGCACACAGAATATTCCACTCTTTTCTCTTTCCATTCAGAGATTCCTGCCAGCCCTGAGGAACCATATAAAAGAAGTTCTGGTGCTCCTAGTCCATTTTTTTCTGCTCTTTTGTCTTTTTGTGGGAAACAAAGCAAAGCAATGCAAAACAAGACGTCTGTTTTGGAAAAAAAAAGTCTGAGGGGACCTGGAGTTGATAAGCTTAACTGAGAAATGTTACCCAGACTTTAGAAACTGGGGTTAAACAGGCCCATCTCTGTATATGGAGAGAATTATTTACCCAACTTCTCCAGTCTCAGAGGCTAACTCCTAACCTGGGAGCCTTGCTAATATTAGAGTACCTACTAAAATACTCTCAATTCTAATGATACCAAGGTAATAAAGTCTAGAAATATTGTTACACACCATAAATATGTCATCCTCATTTTATAGATGAGAAAAGTGAGGTTCAAATAACACACCTCATTTTATACAACTGGTTGATTCCAAAATTCATGCATGTAGCTACTCTACTACCCTGTCTCTTACACGCACATTCAGCTAAAATTAACTCCCCCCATAACATCTACTCATTGGTCCTCATTCAGTCTTTAGAGCGAGAGAGAACAAACTCCTTCCATCTCAATGTCCTGTACCTTAAAGAGAAATTAAATTTCAGTGAAATTCAAGCACCATGGGTTATTGTGAGAAATGGTTCTGCTTCAAAGGCAGTGTTGTACCTTCCTGTGGTCCCCTCCATTCTAGCCTTTCTGTGGTCCATTAAAATGTGTCATAAGGGTTCCTACTCAAAGTCCTTCAATGTATTTATCTTAGATTCTTTCTAGGAAAAGGCAGGAAACCCTTGATTGCTGCCCTCCAACTGTTCTCTTCAATACTCCAGCATTAGGTCAGCAGAGATGAAATGCTCACTCCTCACCACACCACCAGCTTACACACTGCCTGATACCAATGGATCAATGTCTATAAGATGGCTCTTGGCCCACTGGTCCCAGGAATAGTGGCAGTAACAACCACAAGTCATCTGTCTTCAAGCAGACTCTGCGAAGATAGTTTGGTAAAGGACATTGTCGTGAAAGACAGGGCATGTTGGATATGACTAATTATCCCAGCCAGTTTATCCAGAGTTATAGCACATAAACAGCTGTAGGTGGTCTGGACAGGATTTGGTTAACTCAGAGACTAATCAAGCAACACAAATAATTTCCCAAGGAACCTCAAGAACCACTGGTTTCTGGTCTCCCTCTGTAAACTGCTGGAGGCTGTAAACAGGACCTTGGGCAATGTTTGTGGAAGGTAATGTGGCTGAATTAATGATGATGCAGGAGCCTTCACAGAGGTGATTCTTGACTCCTTTAATTGCACCATTTCTCAACCTTAATGCTGCCTCACTGCCATTTCTGAATTATATATCCAAACACATCCAGAAACACACATACTGTAGATTAATTCTCCCGCTCAAACTGATAAACTACCCAACACATAATTTATACTTAATTTATCTTTGCCTTAATCGAGCCAAACTCTTTTCCTTCTACTCTATGCTTTGAGGAAATTAGTCTTCATACTGCATCCTTCTAGACACTGTCCATGTAAGTCTACTCCAAAGTTACATAAAAATAAACAGGACTGACAAGTTCTAGTTTCTTTTATGTTTCTGACTTCATCTTGATGGGGCTATTTATCTTCCCAGGATGGCCACTCCTGAAAGTTGTGATCTATTGCAAAAAGAAAAACAATTCCATTGAACAGATTGTTTTCCACATCCCATCCCATCCCACTACTCACAACCACTTCTACCAACCCAAGCAATGTGTCCTGAAATGCTGTTTTCTCCAGTCACTGTGCCTACCTGCCTTCCTAGTCTTCCTAGTGTCATTTTCTCAGCCACCTTCACTGACTCTGGTTTATAGGTGCCAGAGACAGATCTCCCACCCCACCTTCTCAAGCACAACGGGAAAGACCTGCAACTCTGATTGACTCAGTGGTCTACCCACTACCGCTCCTGTTACCTCTGATTTTATGATTGTTCAGTGCATGGTACCTGGGGGGCACATCTTGCCCCAACTACTTTTTGTGCCTGCCTTTAATCTTGATCTGCACTGCTTCTAGAATCTTCCACTTTCTTCATATCTTTTTGAAATTCACTTCCTTGTGCTTAGATGTCTTCCCTGATATTTGCCGGTGACCCCTCCTGCCTACTGGGATCTAATTTCTGTGCTGCCCCTCCCAATGAATCCCATCCTACTCTGGCTCAGGGCCTGGCAGGAGGAACTATCACATGGAGCATGCCACAAAAGCATTGGAAGGATTGAAAGAGTCATGAGGAAGATGAGTTGTAGGACAGGGAGCCATGACTGCCCTGAGGTCTAGAAGATCCAGTCTGGAAGTTTCCAGAAGCTTGGACCATGATGATGCCTCCTGCTCCAATGTGGTATAGAAAGTGACTAGAGGCACAGCCACTGCTTCTGCTGGAATTGGGGTCACCCTTGGAACCCACAGGTGTTGGCTGCCCTGGCAGTCACCCATGGCCACCTCTACAGGACAAAGCATGGCATGAGGATGGTTCTGAGTAAAATAGGCAACAACTGGCACACCCCTCTCTCATCCCAGTCCAGCCTTCTCTTGATCCTCCTTTTATATTTCTTGTGTTTTTTTTTCTCCCCTCATACCTTTGTTTGACCACCATTTCACTAGAACCTACCATATATCAGGAATTATGCTAGAAATGGGGGTGAGGGAGTGGGATTCAGAAATGTAAGGATAGCAATCTGTTTCCAAGGTACTTGGGAAACCCCCTTCATTTTCATTTTTCCAAATCAAGAAA
Organism: Condylura cristata; assembly: GCF_000260355.1. Lineage (NCBI taxonomy): Eukaryota > Metazoa > Chordata > Mammalia > Eulipotyphla > Talpidae > Condylura > Condylura cristata. The sequence goes on along the minus strand of NW_004567118.1, from coordinate 26,571,157 downwards.
TGCTTCTGGAAACGGGCCCTTCCAGTTCCCTCCACCTTTCCCTTGTTTTGGTACTTTCCCTTGTTTGAATACTTTCCCTTGTTTGGATATTTTTTGTTTAAACATATGAGGGCAATTTTTGACCAACTTGCTCAGTCAGTGAACACATACTGAGAATCTATAATATGCATTGGACACTTAAGTAAGCAGTGTGAGGGAAAAACAACATATTATTCTAGTCTTTATTCCTGAGAACATTATTCTGGGGAGGGAGATACTGACAGCACATGACAGAGTTAATTGAAACAGATCAATGAATTGACTTTCTAAAGGCTTCTTGTAGGATAGATATAGGCATCCTGGGATCAGCTGGGGAAGAATAGGATAATGGGAACCTGCTTGTCCTGACTGGAAGAAGTGGGTTTCATGCTAGGAGAAGAATAGGCTACAAACCTAGTCATTTATATATATACATCACCCCCTGCCTCTTGCCTCAAGGCTACCACCATTACCACTATTTGGGTTATGGGAAAAAAACACCTCGAGAAGAAGGCAGAAATGCAGAGTTCTAGTTCTTTCATTTTCTACCCAATATTGTGACCCTGAGTGTTTCTTCTGTAACAAGGGGCTACTTGTTCAACTGCTGATAAAACAGATCTGGAACATCTGAGATTCCATCCTGTTCTCATCCAGTAACTCACTTAGTGTAGGTCACTGGTCTCATCTCATGAAACATGCAGAAAAGCTTGGTTCTCCCTCCCCAGCCACATTTACACGATTGTCTTCTCTCCAGTAGCTCCTGTCTTGGAGATGCTGTTGCAGTCAGGGTGACCTCCAGCTTTATTCTTGTGATTGGCCAATACTCATACAGGTCTCTCGCCATGCCAGTAACAGTGCACAGGAAGCGAGTCCTCTCATTTAGCAGCCTTTCCTCAAAGCCCGCGTAAGGAGCAGCTGCCTGTGGATATGCAGGGCAGAAACTGACCCAGGTGGGCTCATTTTGCCCCCTCATCTGACCTCCTTCCTCGGGCTTTCTGCTCCTAACATAACCCCCTCTTACGCTGCCCCACAGACACATTTGTGCCCCTGGACACCTCCAGACCCATTGGCTGTCCTGGTAATGAATAGTGACAGCTCATCACATTAATGCCTTGCTTCTCTGGCAGGGAGGTTAAGGGCTGGTGAGGCGCATTAGCATCTGCCTGGAAGGAGACCAGGCAGTGCCAGTCGCTCTCCCTCCTCCCAGAGCCAACTTCTCTTTTCCAAACTCCTCTACAGCAGTTCTCTGCTGTGAAGAAGGTTGCTATTATTCCTTAGTAGTAAGGGGAGGAAACTATGATTTGCTTTTGAAAATTTACAAAACATAGGAGCAGTCATTTCTATTCACTGGAGTCCAAAATGCTTCCTCGAATAGGAGCTGAGTGCTCGAGCTGGGTTAGCATGTTGTGGGAACGGGAGTGTGAGTTTCAGTTTCATCCCTGATGTCTGTTGCCAGTGAAAGAAGATTGAGACCAGGAGCACTGACTGTCCTCCTGTCTCCTGAATGCTGGCTGGAACAGGCAAGAGATAAAGGGGAAGGCTGTAGTTTTCTTTAGAATCCCTGGATCAGAATATCTAACAAGGAGAACCTCTGAAACAACATGTCTGGAACAAAAACAACATACAGCTTAGCCTCTGTATTAGCTATTTATTGCTGCACAACAAATTATCCCCAAACTCAACAGCTAAAAGGAACTACCAGAATTATTTTGCATAGTTTTTGAGTATCAAGGATCTAGGATGGTTTAGGTTTGCTTATGATGTTACACTCAAACTGTTGGCTTGGGCTCTTGGCTCTAAGGACTGGAATGAGTTTTGAGGGGCTACTTCCAAGTTCACTCACATGGATGTTGGCAGAAAGCTTCCGTTCCTCAGTATGTGATGCTCATGACATGGCTGCCACAGTGCATGTGGTCCAAGGTGAGGTACAGGCAATTCCAGAAGTGGTACATCTTCACTTCTACCATAATCACTTAAACCTATCCTTGGTCCAGTGGAGGATGTGATTAAAGGATGTGAATACTTGGAGCCCAAGACCAAGGAAAAAGGTCTATAATATTACAATGTTGACTGATACAGTTGGTTGGGAATGGGGGTTAAGAATTACCGGAAAATGCGCGGGGATTACAATCGAGATGGAAAAAAAAATGTACAAAATGATGTAAAAATAAACTTATGTAAAAAAAAAAAAAGAATTACTGGAAAATGGGGGAATTTGGTGGCACATCGAGTACAAAATCCCCCAACCTTCTTCACATAGATGTTCGAATGTTGGATGTTTTCTTATAAGATCTTTCTTTCTAAGGGTAATAAGAGTTTTCTAAACCCAGATGCTCAAGGAGAAAAGCCATGCTGGACATTCTCGACCACAAGCAGTTTCCTGCACACTGTTTTGGAATGATTGGCCTTCACAGGAGCCTTGTGCCACACTTCTCAGGGACAACTGAAGTCAGTCATCTATGGAGCAAAATTTAAAGCTGGCAGCAGCTGAACAAAGTTCCTAGGTCAATTGCTTCACTTTAAAGATGATGAAATGCAGGCTCAAATGCTTAAAATCTGGTTCAGAAACTACCACAGCCCTGACGTTCAATACTGATTGACCAGGTGGATAAAATGGCCAGTGTTAGAACTTAGTTATTCTAACAAAGGCCTTTTGTTGTTGTTTTTTGAACTTTCTGTCCAGGAGTTGCAAACCCATTTATAGGGGTCAAAGACCTAATTTGGCAAAGGAGACATGAGCTGGATGTGGGTCTCAAGGTCATAAATAGTACTTGAGTGTTCCTTATACATCAGAAACCTAGAATTTTAGGTGAAACCTGATTTTTAAATATTGCCAACAAATTCAAACTTAAAATTGTCTAAACCTAACAAGACAAGTTGCCAAGGTAGATACACCTGCCTTGTTTCAGCCTCTGATGTTAGAAATTGAAAGTGATTTGTTTTACATGTGTGTTTGAATGGCCCCATGTAAAAACCAAGTCTCAGGAAATACTTCTCCTGTTAGTTTAGTTAGAAAGAGTTTTTTCCTTAAATAAAGAAGGAAAACTTACTAGTAGACAGGATCAAACTGTAGATATATCTTTCCATGTCACCAGAATACAGTAAGATGCTTGACAGATTAAATTCAGTTTGGGAAATGCTTGGGAATTAACTTCAGATTGGGTATTTTTGATGCCCTGAGACAAGTGATTGGAGATTTCTCTGAGCTGACCTGCCAATTTACTAGAAATCCATAAGTGGTTTCCTATATTCGCCTACACACTGGCTGACCAATCTGAACCTGTTGTGTCCACAAGAAAGCAGAACCAGGTACAAACTACAATGTATCTGTCTGTCCAGCAGAAATATTTTATGATTTTTATACCAATGGGAAGTGTGCATATAATCTACACACAGGGAAGTGCACGTAAGAATACCACTCGCTGAAATGATCTATATAATCAGTTCTCAAATCAGAGAAAAGATAACCAGCACCCAGGAAGCCCTTTGGTCTGGGTTTCCATCTACTCTTCTCCCCACCTCCCCCCACCAGAAGGATGGCCATCCTGACTAATAACAATATAGATCATCTTGCTTTGTATTCATGTTTCACCTGGCTTCTTTTGTTCAACTTCCCTAGACCAATCTGTGCTGCTGTGATGTATTATTGCTACATAGAATTCCACTCTGTGTATCTAACACTTTTCATCCTGCTATTAATACACATTTGGATAATTTCCATCTGAGGACTATTACAAATGGGGCTGTTATGAGATTTCCAGTACATTATTTTGATGAACTTCCTATTGGGATATTTACCTAGAAACAGAATTGCTGGGTCACAGGGCGAGTGTATGCTAAGCTCTTGGAGGTGCTGTTCATTTCTAAAGTGACCCCATCCATTCAAATCCCCCCCATCAGTGAACAGGTGGTCTGGCTGTTTTGCATCCTTGCCAATACTTGGTTGTTGAAAAACAAAAGCCCAGTTTTGTTTTTTCATTTTCAGGGGTAGTGACACACACACTTTTAATTTGCATTTTCCTAATGACTTAAAAAGTTGAGCACTTTTTGGATATGTGTACTGTTCATTTGGATATTCTTTTCTGTGAAGAGTCTCTTCAAATCATGTGCCAATAAAAGAAAAAAGGGACTTATCTTTTCACTCTACTAATGATGTCTTTTTTATAAATAGAAGTTCTTAACTTCAGTGTGCACAAATTTATCATTTGTTCGTCATTATGGTTAGCCCTTTTGTGTCCTATTTAAGAAGTCTTTGTCTACTCAAGGTCACAAAGGTGTTTTCCTCAGGTTTTATTAAGTTTTACCTTTCACATTTCAAATAGAGACTAGAATAGGCTTCTTTTCATCTTCTGGAGATAATTTCACCCAGGCTCAGCTAATCCACAGCATGACAGAGAGGCAATACACCAGGATGGTAGAAACAAGTCTGAAAGCAGACTTCCAGCGACTTCCATTACCAGCTATTGAAATTAGGAAATTAGGTAACGGCTTAACTGCTCTGTGCCTCAGTTTACCAGGGGGAACAACACTGTCTTCCTCATAGTTTTCTGAGCAAACGACATCCAGTTACCAGCTATTGAAATTAGGTAACGGCTTAATTGCTCTGTGCCTCTGTTTACCAGGGGGAACAACACTGTCTTCCTCATAGTTTTCTTGTGAGCATTGTTAACGTATACACAAAACTATACTTGGTACAAAATAAACACTTACAAAGGGTTAGAAATTATTGGACTTAATTTAACAAACTGAGAGACTGAAAGGGAGAGGAATGAAGAGTGAGAGGTCAGCATGTCATAATGTTGGCACGGATGGAGGGAAAGAATAAAAAGTCACTTACCGCTACCCATTTTTGAAGTTAGTTCATGAATCATAGCTTGTGTGAAAGTTGGAATGTCCCAGGAAGTCCATTCTGGGAATGCAGGACAGCAAAGTCTACATGGCCTAGAAGCAACTTGGGCTCATATATCTCTTCCTCTGGGATTTGAAAAGCAGGCAAAAATCCCACCAATATGCTGGAGATGTATAATCTGTTGAATGGGTTAAAGTGAGGAGTGGCCTGGTTTGGTCAGGAATCAACACCACTGACAGCCCAGCAACTGTTTCCCATCCAGCTTCCAAGGGACAGACCCAAATCCGGGGGTTGAGACAGTCCCCCCGGATATGGTCCTGTGAGAAGGTGGGCACTTTAATTAGAATTCAGGAAGCATAGCCTTGAGATCAGATCATTTTGTGAGTCAAAGAATTCCTCAAGGATTTCTAGAATGCAGTTTCACCTTTTAAAATAAGCCAACTACAAGAACGTCACATTCCTTAGTCCAGAACAGGGTCTATTACTTCATCTATAAAAATCCAGACTGAGAGAGTGCTGTTGGGTGCTATAGCATCCAAAGGGCAGTGCCCAATAAAGGACAGGTCCTGTCTGTGGGTTCTTCACCTGCACACAAAATTGTAAGATCACAGTTTCAGGGAATAACAAAAATCAAGTTAATTTGGCAAACAGGGGCAACAAAGAGTTCTTAAGGCCACAAGTGGCCAGCTGCCTCACCCCAGATAGTATCCACAGCATCCAGAATGCCAAGATGGCGTTGTCCTATCAATGAGGGCCTGGAGTGTGTGGCGCTACATGTGGCGTCATCGAGGTGATGTTACAGCAGCGCGTAGCAACAGTCTGAAGGTCGGGATGGACAGTGCTGGATGCTGGACCAGACAGCAGGAGAGGCTGCAGCACGAGGAGGTGGCACCAGACAACTGGGGACGGTGAGCAACTCTGAGAGGTGACCTGGACAGAGTGCCGGTCACCCAGCTACAGCACTGGACAGCACTGGCCAGTAGTTTTGGTCACCATTGGTCACTGGGAGGAGGTAGTGTCAGGCACACTGATGTTGTCTCTTTGTGATTTGTTGGCCTACACTGACAACAAACTGCTCTCTGAAGCACCAGCCTCAGAGTCCCTGGTACTCCCCTCAGGTGGTATCAGAGGCTGGCCCTGGGCAGGTTTAGCAGCCTCCAGTCTCTGCAAAGCTTTTCAGCTTCTCTTCTTTCTTCAGTGGTTGCCTGCTAGGTGCTTCTTCTTTATTCCGAGGCCATAAACAGAATCTGAGTCTCTTCTTTGGCAGCCAGGAATTTAGGAATCCATCCTAAATTCCAAGCTGGTTCCTGTCCTGGCTCATTGCCCTTTCAGGTTTCCTCCCCAACACCTACAACTCTGATTGGACTCTTTTCAATCCTATGGCTGATTGGGCCATTTACCCATCAGCTCGTATCTCCCTGATTAGCCCATTTTAGGATCCGGCATCAAATCCACGGGCCTTTCTCCTGCCTGCAGCTGGAGATAACCACAATGTGGGAGGTGGCCCATGGGACCCCGTGCTCCTTCCTACAGCCCTGAGTCAGGGGCTGTGCACCCCAGGGTCGCGTGGTAGGGGACCACCGGTGCCCAGCATCCCTGCTGGCCTGAGCTCATCCGCCTGCTGCTGCTTGCACTGCCCACAAGCCACTACTGGGGCCAAGCAGAAAACTGCCATGGCTTCTCCGATGGCTCCCACTGCCTAGGCTGTGGTGGCAAAGAGCTAGTGCTGCAAGGCCTGGCTTGAAAGACAACAGATATTTTGTGAGCTTCACAGTCAGTTGCAACTTCAATTCTGCCATTGAATGATGAAAGCCACCACGGACAATGCATGAGCAAATGAGCGTGACTGTGTTCCAGTGAAACTTTATTTATGGAACTGAAATTTGAATTTCATATAATAGTCACAACACAAAATTTTCTTCCTGCTTTCCCCCCAGCCGCATAAAAGTGTGAAAACCATTCAATGTTCACAGGGCTGACACAAGCAAGCGGCAGGCCAGGCTGGCCCCCGGGATGTAGTCTGTCAGTGGTTTTCAAAGTGCCGTCCCTGGTAAATGTTTTCAGTCATCATCTGAAAACTACCAGAAATATGATTGATTAGCCCAGACCTGCTACCTCAGAAACTGGGGATAACTCTCCAGGTAACTCTGATACTTGTTCCAGTTTGAGCATCACTGTTTTAGAAGTATCTAGAATTATCCTCCATACATTTATTCTAAGCCAGTGTTCCCCACCTTTTTTCTCTCTATCTTTTTGCATGAGACAGGTCAAGTCATCTGGCCCCCTAAGCCCCTTCTGAGAAGCCCTTTTCCAAGGCTGCCAATTGAAGCCAAGACCCGAGGAAATTGCTGGCAGGTATCCATATTCCGGTCCATACATGACTGATTTGACTCATTCTGGGCACATGCGGGAGACGTGGGTGAACGCTATTATCTATTATCAAGGTTAATCAGCCTCACCTCTGTGAGGCTATTAGCTGGCTAAGTGGATAGAAAAGCATTCACCAAGGTGAAAGCCAAAAATGCAGAGGGAGGGGACAACACAGAACCTTCCTGGGACAGGAGAGGCAAGGAGGTGGGAGTTCTGTGGGCACAGAGGCTGTCACCAAGAGGGTCATGGGCAGTCAGCTGAAGCTCCCGGCTGCGGAGGAGGGAAGAGCAGCGATTGCTGAGCTACATCAGCAGCCCACATTAGGGTGGAGATAAGACTGCCCCATGGAAGGGGCAGGCAGGAAACCTGGGCATCAGGCTGCTTTGCCCCTGAGAACATGTCTGCCTCCTGGGGAGTCCAAGAGGGTCCCCATGAGTCCTGCCCATAGACAGGGATGGAGGGTCTGCTCCTTGACAGTGAATGAGCAGAGTGAGTTCTCAGTGCTCAGAGCATGCCAGCCCCACCAGCATCCTCACTTAAGGAGACTCTTCCCAGCTAAGTGTTCCTTGATGCTCCTGCTTTTCCTGACGTGGCATCCTGTCACCAGCAGACTCCCCTTTCATTCTGTCTTTTGAAGCTCACCCATGGCAGGTCTGCTGAGTGACTTGAAGGTTTGGGCCTCTCTGTGGCCCTGCTAGTCCCGGCGCAGCATCGTGTATGGTCAAAGTGTAGTCAGGACTGGGGGAAATCACAGGAGGGCGACAGTTCTACTCTGACGAGACCCTGGAAGCCCACAGGCCTGTTACTGACCTGCAGGACCAAGGCCCAGAGAGGTGTAGGATTTCATGGTGCTTGGTGAACTGCACTCACAGGCAGCAAGTTCCAGAAATCTCTGGTGGGTCCCTTTTCTAAGCCCTGGTCTCCTTCACACTTCGAAATCCCTTCTCCACACTTGCAGCTGAGGGGACCCGAGATCATTTCAAGGGCTTTCAGTGGCCATGTGCAATTAACTGTAGGGAAATATCTCCAGTCAATTAGTGCTGGCACATTTCCAGGCCTGTCACCAACCTGCTCTGGAGCAATCAGGCTTAATTATCTTGTTGTCTTTTCCTTTTTTTAAAATGTTAATCTCATTTGTGAGGGTTTCTGTAAACAATTAGGTAAGTAGAGACTAAATTTGAATGAAGCAAATTTGGACGAACAACTGTATTTTACAAACAAGTCAACTGAGGCTTTAAAAACCTCAGTTGAGTCCCATCGCTCAGGGTTTGTATCTCCTAAAGACATCAGAATCTTCATCCAGGGAATAGACACTGCACCGTCATGATGGAAACTCATTGTTTTGGTCTTGGTCATGCCAGGACCCAAAAAGAGGGGCTCAGGAGTGGACTGTGGATGCTTTGTTTGGGTTCAACCTTTTCAGACTCATAAATACACTGAATTAAACAAAACAACCACTTCATAGCAGTAACTAATGGCTGCTTAGGGAGGCAGCAAGAGGCAGAGCAACATTTCACAAACTCATGCCATGGAAAGTTCGCAGGTGTTCGGAATGAACAGCAATTGTTCCTGTCTGTTTACCCTCCATTCTCCCTCCAGGGACAGCTTTATTTCCCTCAGGAGTCAGTTCTCTGTCACTTTCCGTCTTTGCCATGCAAGGGAGGCTGAGTCCTCAGCACCCAGCTCTGGGTATGGGTGTCTAGTCACCTCTATTACTTTATCTGGCCAAATCCTAAATAAGTCCCACTTCAGACAAAGTTCTGCAGAGCTCTTGCCTTTTCTCTACCTGGCCTGATCTCAGAACTCCAGACTCTGCTGTACCTGTTTAATTGTTATCTTTCTACTTATTTCCCTTGGTGCTTGGCACTGCTGAGAAAGAAGAGAGAATTGTCTACAGAACTGCTGCTAGGATCAGGATCTGGTACAGGAGGCTCTGAGAGAGACAGGAGCTGAGGGGGAAATGGGTGTTCCCAGGCTCTGGGAACTGGGGAGGGACTGGAGAGAAGGCTGTGTACCTGCTACTAATGGCATTCATCACACAACTGAGAAATGAGCAAGAAAAGAAATCCTTGGTGTGAATTTGCAGAAAAACAAAAGAGCAAGTCACAGGACTCATCCTCTGCTGAGGCAGCCTGGCCTTTATTTGGGGAGAGCTGAACTTTAAGGGTTCATGAGTGCCCCTCAGGGTTGAGGAAGATGGCGTGCCCTTAGTGGACTAGATGCTGGGCATCTGTCAGCCCCACTTTCTGCAGCACAGCTGGCCCTCCTGGCTCTGTGCCATGCTCTGAGCTTCTCCTGGGTCCTGTCCAGCACACTATGAGATCAATAAACACTTAAATGTCATGCCATCCATCATAGTAAATGTTGTTGCTCAATAAATGTCAGGAGTATAATGAACTATCCCCCCTCCCAGAAGATCCTCTGGCCACCACATACTCTCTTGACCCTCCATTGGGCTCATCATGGGTCCTCTCTTTGCTCCAAACTTAGTAGGAAAGGAGGGGGGCTATTCTGAAATTAAAGCACAGGGTGATCCTTTCTCTGGAGATCCTGGCACCCAGAAGCTGGCTTTCTATCTCCCCATTCTTTGCAGTCATCATTAATGCTGTTTGCTGGACAATTTTGGTTCTTCCACTTCTAGGGCAGGGCAGGATGACACTTTGTGGTCTGCCTGTGGTTGGGTGCATCCTAATGACTAGCTCTGAGCAATAGCCTGTGAATAGAAACATGAGTCTCTTTTGTACGTTATACTTAATTGCTGATATACACACTTTTTAGGTCTCCTTTCCGTCTGATATGTTGACTCAGGATGCCTCCTCCAGCAGCGCTAGTCCTTGAGTGCTTATAATGAGGTGAGCCTCTGCTACCTTCAGTAGGCACGCAGCAAGAGCAAGAAATGTGCTCTCATTGTTTGAACTTACTGAAATGTGGAGGGTCATTTGTTACTGTAGCTTAACCTAACCTAATCTGACTAATACAGTTTCCAAATTTCTGAGCTATTGAGAGAAGTGAGTACATATATCTGGCCTTCCTCTTATCTGTCTGGGACCTCTGAAAGAACTCTGTAAAAGTTGAAGCAGGAATAAAAGCTGCCCTTTTAGTTTGAAAGTCTCAGAGAGCAGTTTTTTGCAGTGCTGGAGAGATTTCTGGTTATGCCTCTAGGAGTGTCCATCACATAAAGAAAGGAAGCCTCTTCCTGTAGCCCCTGGTGTTGTCTTCTGCAGTGGGGTACACGGAAGGGCGTGTCTGTGTGTGGAATGGAACACACAGAGGCTGTCAGTGCTGTCTGGGGACACAAATAGAGTTTGTGTTTCACTTGCTTATCCTAGAGACATGGTTAGCATGGTGTCAGGTGTGGGAATGTGTCATCATGGTATTGGCCTGGGGAGTTTGAACAAGGAACGAGGTCACCCAGTGTTTGACCAGCAGAGTGTCAGTCCCCAGGTCCTATCTTTGCTGGCAGTTGGGAGACTGAGCCGGGACCAGCTGTAGGAGGGTCCAGGCTGTGTGTCTGGGATATGGATGTGCACAATGAGGAAGCAGGGCACCACCTCGTGTCTAGGTACCACTTTTGAGACTTGAGGAGAAGGAAAGTGCAGATCAACAGCAGGGAAAGGCCTTTCTCTGGGTCAAGCCCAGGGCCCTGGTAGGAAATGTCTTTTGGGAGAAAACGTTGCTCCTTTTCTCCAGCATGAAGAGCATTAGGACTGGCAGTTCCGTTTCAGGGCCACTCTAAACACACACTAGGTGGACGAGGGAGACAGACCCTCGACTTTGGCATCGAAGAAGCAAGCATCACCCTGTGCCCATTCTGGCCCAGACAACTGCTCTTCAAAAGTGCCTTCATCACTGTTGAGCTCTCAAGCTACCTTACCAGCAGGGCTGCAGGCTGGGCCTTTTGGAGCTCAAGGCCAAAGCGAAGGGGAGAAAGCAAGGAAGGATAGCTTGGCCTAGGAGGGGCATGTTTAGGTCAAGGACAAAACTATCCTTCTGACAGGGGTTGTCATCTGCTGGAAGTTCAGAAAAGCTGCACATTCTGAGTCTCCTCCCTCTACTACCTGTCTGTACCTGCCCACCCGTGTGGCTCTTAAGCAATGTGGCCTAATGTGTAGCTTCTGGACAGACAAGTTGGCACAGAAAATGTATTTCTAGTTTTGTTTTTTTTTAAGATTTATTTATGCATACAGAACTGGGGGTACAGGCCAGAGGTGCAGGGGTGGTAAGAGGATTCACCAGAGACAGAGTGGGGAGCAAAACAGGCAGATTGATGAAGTACACTGCTGAGGGGAGCAGTGGGCAGGTCAGGAGAAGTCTGCTGTGCCATGTGGTCACCTCCGGGGCAGGTGGGGATTGAACTCATGCAGAAGTGGCTTTAGCTTCTTAGTGCTGTGCTTTAACCCACTGTGCTACCAGGAAGGGCCCTGTATTCCTAATTTTAATTGCATCAGTGCTGAGTGCTTCAGAAGCAAAGCTCTAGGGTTCATGGCTCTCTCCCTCCTGGCTCACCTCCTGCCAACTGTGGCTATTTGGACCAGCCATCACCAACTGCCCACTTTTCTGGCAGCCACACTTTTGGGTTTGCTCACAATGCTGAGTTCTGGGCCACCTGGAGTTCTGAGCAGTCTCCCCAGAGTGAAGGCTCACACCCTAGCAGTGTCACACTGCATTCTTTCTTATGACAATGCCTTTCATTTGCAGAACTCTTTCTACTTTCACATCTCTTTTTTGCATTCACTTCTCAAAGGCCTTTCAAAAACTGCGAAGTGAATTTCCATGGTGTACATATAGTATTTGCAGTTCCTTTCCCACCACCAGGAAAACCAAAACCATTTACACATTCAGTTAAGGACAGGATGGGTTTTGTAAACACAATGGAGTCATATTTTTATTCTTTTTTAACTCCTCTTTCTTCTGCTGCTTTTCCATAATGCAAAATATCTTTTCAAAATATCCTTCTGATTATATTATATACTTTCCCACTTCAAGATTTCTGTGGTCGCAGGAAGTATTTATGCTCAATATTCTTATTCTTTATTCTTGTTCTGCCATTTTTTCCTTCAACTAGGCACATAAATCCTTTTCTTTAAAAAAAGTTAAAGATTTCTTTCTTTCTATCCACTTTTTCCTCCCCTTTCATATTTCTCTATTTTCTCCAAAATTCATGGAATATTTTCAGATGATTATTGTATTCCTGTGTATTTCCTGTGGGTCCTTAATTTTCTTAAAAATAGGCCACAAGGGCCTTTCCTGATGGTGTAGCGTGTTAAAGCACAGCACTAAGATGCTAAAGCCACTTCAGCATGAGTTCGATCCCCACCCCGGAGGTGACCCACATGGTGCAGCAGACCTCTCCTGCCCTGCCCACTGCTCCCCTCAGCAGTGTACTTCATCAATTGGCCTGTTCTCTGGTGAAGCCTCTCACTGCCCCTGCACCTCTGGTCTATACCCCAGTTCTGTGTGTATATATATATATATATTTTTTTTTTTTTTAAAGATTTATTTATTTGTACATACAGAACTGGGGTACAGGCCAGAGGCTCAGGGGCGGTGAGAGGCTTCACCAGAGACAAAGTGGGGAGCAGAACAGGAGATCGACGAAGTACACTGCTGAGGGGAGCAGCGGGCGGGTCAGGAGAGGTCTGCCATGCCATGTGGTCACCTCCGGGGCAGGCGGGAATCGAACTCATGAGGAAGTGGCTTTAGCTTCTCAGTGCAGTGCTTTAATCTGCTGCGCCACCAGGGAAGGCCATAAATAAATATATTTTTAAAAAGACCACAATATTCATCCATTCACTAAAGTATTCAACAAATATTTATTGAGCACCTACAATGGACCAGACGCTTGTCCCAGGCCCTGAAGTTACCTACCTCAGTGAGTGAGGTAGGCATAGCCCCTGTCTTCCTGACCTTATATTTTCATAGGTGAGACTAAAAAGGATTTTGATGATTAAAAATAATCATGTCAGAGTGATACATGCTCTGAAGAAACATGAAACAAAGCAAGGCTATCGAGTGATGGGGTGGGAATTAAAGACAAAGTGATGGAGGCTCCTATGAGAAAGTGAAGTTGAGATACTCGAGTGAAGCAATGGAAACTGTTGTGCGCTACAGGAAGAAGTCCTATATGTGAAAACCTCCAGGTGAACCCCTAAGTGTCAAGGAAGTGAGTGAGGCTGAGCTTGATGAGTGATAAGGGGCAGGGGAGGAGGTAAGGTGGTGAGCTGAGGGCCTTCTAGATCACAAGCTAAACTTGGATTTGCCTGAAGTAGGATGAAACCCACTAGAGAGTGAAGAATCAGGAGTGACATAACCTGGTTCATGATTTATGTGGATCACTGACTTCTGGGTGTTGAATTGAGAGCATGTAGGAGCAGAAACAGGAGATCTTTGAGGAGGTCATTGAAAAAGTCCAAAAAAGGTAACAGTTTCTAGGATAGCTTGATACTGGAGGAGATCTGGTGACAAGTCTTGGGTTCAAGAATTGGGCCCTCCCTGGTGGCACAGCAGGGTAAAGCACAGCACTGCAAACTAGCCACAGTCACTTCAGTTCAAGTTCAATCCCCAGACTCAGAGGTGACCCATATGGTGCAGCAGACCTCTCCTGACATGCCTGCTGCCCCCCTCAGCAGTGTACTTTATCCATCTACCTGTTCTGCTCCCCACTCTGTCTCTGATGAGTCCTCTCACTGCCCCTGTGCTTCTGGCCTGTACCCCAGTTCTGTATGCATAAATAAATAAATCTTTAAAAAAAAAAAAAGCTGTACAATTGTATGGGATGTGTGCCAGGACATTCAGGCTTTAGGTTTAAACATATTAGGCTCAGCATAAAAATAGAGATGTGAGAAGAAAGTATCTGCAGAACCAGGGGAGACACTGAGGCTGGAAATACCAACCAGGGAATCTTCAGGGTATAGACATTGTTTACAACCAAAGGGCTAGATGAGGTCAACAGAGGGTAAGTGAAGAAAAGATATCCAAGGACTTAGCCCTGGGGAACTTAAAATTTTAAAGGTTAAGAAGAAAAAGGAGAATTGGCAGAGAATATTTAAAAGAAGCATTTAGTAATATAGGAGGAAACCAGTGGAGTAATGACTCTTAGAAGCCAAGTGAGGAAAATATTTCAGGAAGGAGGGCATGATTAATGAGGTCAACTCTTTGTAACTTATGACACCACAAATATCTCATCTGTATCACCACATAGCGGAGGCTCTGAGGGTTTGCTTTCCGGTGGTGGCCTGAGTGGAAACTTTAATGTCCTTAGAAGTGAGACAGAGAGAGATCCAAATACTGGTTTCCTTTCACTTGGCTAGACCATCTTTTGGAAAGTAAGAGAACGATACCTTCCAAGATGAGAGGGGGCTGGCCTTCACATCATCATAGCCAAAGTTGTGACTGATCAGAACGAGGGATGCCTTCAGGTTAGCTAGACATTCATAGGAATCTGCAAGGAAATACCTCACCAAGTCAATCTCCATTTCTTACCTTTAATCAGTGGCCTGAGTAAGGAGATGTAGTGAAATGGTTACTGTAGAGAAAGGCCAAAATGTGGCTCAGGAGCCTCCTTTTTGAGTATGACTATAACTGACTTGCTGATTTGAACCTCTAAATAGAAAGCATAAGACAGGAAAGACCAGTCATCAGGTGTTGGGTTCATGCCCATCTTACACCCTCTAAGTTGCACCACCATCCACCCTATGCACAGGATACACCCTGAATCTAGCACCAAGTCCTGCTAGTTTTACCTCCTAAATATCCCGATCACGTTTCCATTGCTCCTGCTATCTTTGATATCCAAACCACCATCAATCTGGTCTAGATTCCCAAATTGTCTCACCACATCTCCTCTGAGCTCACCAACTTCTCCTTCACATTGCAGATTAACCCCCCTCCCCTGCTTAGGGACATTCAGTGGCTTCCTATAGTTTTGTGATGCAGACCAGACTCTGCAGCATGACCCCTACCACCATCTTCCTCTGATCTTAACGCTAGCATCCTGCCCACTGAAGACCTTCTTTGATAATTTTGTCTCCTGTGGACTCCTTTGTTAACTGCTCTCAAAGGACCACCTTCCTCCTCTTCATAGCATTTACTTCAACTTGTAATTATAAATCTAACACACATGATCTGATGCATATCTGTCTTCGACAGTAGGTGATAAGATGCATAAGTTATTTTTGCTTTCCACTGTATCTCCAGTCCTAGCTCAGTGACTTTCACATGAGAGAATGAATGACAGTGTGAAGGGAGCTGTGTATAAAGGAGCTTATCCAAGGCATAAGCTGTGGTCACTCAGGGGCCCACTTCCCTGTAGATGTGGGTGCTCTGACCATGAAGCAATATCTGTTGGTTCTACTTTCCTACCGAAGAGCTTCTGTGGGTCACCATCTGGGATCCTGACTGTCCAATAGTAGCACCTGTCAAAGCTAATTTGATAATTCTATTTGATCTTCATTCCACTCATCATAAATTTTAGACTCTTTTGGTACCTAAATAAATAAATAAATAAATAAACCCTCTCCTACCAGCCACATTATAAGTTTCAATAAAATACGGGGACTCAAATAGAGGAGTACCTTGCAGATAATCCTATCTTTGTTTCCCCATTACTGTCCTTTGGCTTTTCCTGGGTCACCTTCACAGGCTTCCCAAAGTCAAATAACACCCAAGTCTCCCTTTGTTTATATACAGGCCTCTCCCTTTTTGCTGCCACCTTCATGCTACGCGATTCTCAGACTTGAGGAAGGCCTCTGTTTCTGTTCCCAAACTTGTACACAGAAATCCACAGTTCAAGAAGAAAATATCTTGCCCTTAGGATGATATGAACTCCTGAACAACATTAAAGATTATAGAGGAGAAAATTTCCCATCCCTCCACTTTGTCATAAAGACACCAGCAGTCTAGTGGTGGTAGAATCTAGAATACTTTAATAAAACCCATGCAATAGTGAGTGCTTTGCCTTTTCTAGGACATCAGCCTGTGAATTCATGAAAACATGAGCCATTATTAGAACCACTGGGAAGTTTTGAAAACTAAGGCGGCCCAGGCCTCTGGTTCTGTTGGTTTGGATGAGCCCAGAGTGCTTGTGTAAGACTGTGAGTGATTTCAATGTGAAGACAGAGCTGGGATCCTGATGGCAAAACTCCCTCCTTTTAGAGATGAGGAAATTGAGGCCCAGAGAGCAAATCTTACATTCAACTGAGCCATCTTGCTACTCGTATTTCTATTTTAGATGCTTTGAACGCTCACAGTTTGCCCTTTTAAATCTCACCATCTCTCTTCTTGGATTCATTATATATCTCTCAAATGACTGCATGTCTTTGAATGTCTTCTTCCAGGGAGGATAGATGATATTATACTTTCTAAATCCTGGCATAAAAATGTCTTTCCATTGCATGCTTACTCAGATGGCCACTTGGGTGTTATTATACTGTTCTGCTGGACTGTGGTGTGCATGCAAATCGCCCTGGGAACTTGTTAAATGCAAAGTCGGATTGAGAAGGTCTGGTGGAGGCTGTGATGCTACATTTCCTATTCTTACGTGCTCCCCAGTGGTCTGCGAGCCACATTTGGAGCAGCAGGAGGCTGCTCTTGCCCCACCAGGTCACCTGATCTCCTGACTGTCCTTGTCAAAAGTCTTTAGGGGATTTCCCCCTTCATGACAACCCCATCCTTCACCACCTGGGACTGCTATGTGGTAGTCAGAGGAGTGAAATTTTATTTCCCCTGACACTGTAACATTGAGAGGTGTGTTCTCAGGTGCCGCCAGGAGGCGCTGTGACTGATACAGGGCGAGATGCTGTTAGTGGGAGCAACAATGGGGAATTCTGATTCTGAAGATGTATACACAGAATTTCCCAGTTCTCTCAGTTAATAACACATTTCCCTTCCCCCCCCCCTTTAGACTGGTTTAAGTGTGTGTAGGGTGAGTGAAATAAAGACTTTTCTCAAAGTTTTTAAGTCGTTGCGTGTGGTGATCTATCCCCCTGCCCCCAGCACAGGTGGGCTAGTCGTAGGATGTAGTCTGCATGCGCAGAAACCAGTAGCTGATAGGTATCCTTAATGTGTAGCTAGCAGGTGCAAAACATACTGTGTAAACTAGGTCTAAACTTGGCCCTGTGCTGACTTTGTCTATAAATCATATTAAAAGCTAACAGGGAGCCTCCCTGGTGCAAGGGTTTAAGTCTCAGCACTATCAACCTATTGGTAGCTACTGTAGCACGAGTTTGATCCCGGCCAGGGAGGTGACACACAAGGCTCAGCAGACCTCTCCTGTATTGCAGGCTGCTCCCCTCAGCCGTGTATTTCAGTAGATCGGCCTGTTCTGCTACCCATTCTGTCTTTGGTGTGTGTGTGTGTGTGTGTGTGTGTGTGTGTGTGTTGGGAGTTGGGGTGGAGCTGAGCCACTGCTGCCTTTGCTGCTGCTGTTGGGGCCGGGGAGGAGAGGAAGTAGATGGTGCTGCCCAAGAGGCCAAGAGAGCCCTGAGGGGCCTGTTATGGCTGGAGTTGGGTCAGGGCCACGCCACATGAGTCACTGGGCCGGTCTGTTCCCTCCAGGACAGCTGGACAGATAATGCTGCTGTTCCTGTACATCTCCTCCTGATATAAAAAAGATCCGTTCTGCGCCCCACCTGAGCTACCAGACCTGTTTTCCAGCTTGCCACCATTGAGAAACACTGGTTGGTGTCACCACATGGTAGTTGACTATCATCAGTGTAAATGATAGAGAAGAAATCAGAAGCATAATTATAAGATAGAAGCCATGAGCTTTTGATAACCTAATCTTTGAAGTTGCTCAGTAAGTCCAGACCATGGTGGGTGTGAATACCAGGAGGAGGTGATTATTGAGGGTCCTCTTAGAAACCATCAACCACAGAAACTCAGATACAAGCTTTCAACTCTTGAGGTGCAAATTCCTTCCAAATGCCTTCCTTTGTATTTTTTCTCAGAATTAAAGTCTTCCCATCTTACAGGGAGAAGGGGCACATTGGTTCTGCCTTGGCAGTGGGGGGGAAGGGGGTGGTGATCAGAGGCAAGAGTCAAGAAAGAGAACATGAGGTCTGGATTCAAGTTTTGACGGCAAGATGACTTTTATCTGTTCCTAAGAATCAGAAATTGCATAGGGAAGGCCCAGATACAGAGACAAAGCATTCATTAAGATGGCCATTGGATTTACAGAGTTTCAATTTGCTCAACAGTGAACTAAGTTTGAAGGAGACATACCATGAGAGAAACTCCAAACCTAGCAAGAGGGGCCAATGTCTCCTAGACTTGTCCTTTGCCCTACGGAAGATGGTGTGGTATGTGGGTGTGTCACTAATTCTCTTTTGTACACCACCAGGTGTGGCCTGGAAGATGATTGCTAAGAGAGCAGAAACATTGACCTGACCTCTACTGAATGAGCAATATCTGTTTCTCCCTTTTGAGGCCTGGGGCACCTGAAGAACATTTCCCTCCTTCCCTGTCCTCAATTAGTCATTATTGAGTTATACTTTGTTTTCTCACTGTCGTTGCAATATTTGGCTTTTCAGAAGTGGCTCAATTAGTTGGGTTGTGGGAGTTTGGGGGACACAGTCATGACCTTCAACAACAGGCAGGAACATCTTCTGGAGATCCTGGGTTTGGAGGCAGATGCAGTTACTGGATGAGGTGCTGTCTTCTGGCAACGGTGTGCGGATGCTTTATTATGTCTTGGGTTCATTTCCTGTTTTGGGATACCAGTTTTTGGAAAATGAATACAAAGGACAAAGGACACATGAAGGCAAGGTGCCAAGCAGAGCGCAGTGAAATAAGCAGCTATGGAGTGATGTCCCATGTCCTACCACCCTGGTCTTTTGAGGAACTTCTCACCTCTTCCTAAAGGCTTCTGTCTCTCTTCATTAGATGCATCTTAACTAAAACGAATATCTAAGGAATATTTTGGTTTCACCCCTTTTTCTCCATAACTTTGTTATTTACCTTGGACATTCATGTTTCAGTAGGTAATTCTGAAGTTAATATGTTTTTAGAAAATAGGAAAATAAGAAAGCTGTTTAATCTATCTTACTTTATCTTTAAGTTCAAGGTTTATCTGTATTTAGTAAACACTCCAATGCTCCTTGACGGCTTTTGATCTGCAGCTTAGGTCTTTAGTTTAAGGAGATTTTTCTTTTGTCAAGGTATTGGTATTACTTCTGCTCTACTTGTCTTATTATCTCCATCCAATGCACCATTAATCTGCAGTTTGAATCTTATATCTATTTGTAGCTTCTCTTCTTTCATGATTTTATTTTTTCTCTTCCTTTTGATTTTGAGTGAGTGCTTCTGGATGGTCCACACTGTTGATGTGATTTTGTTTTTGTACTGTGATTCTTTATTTTTTATGCACTAAAAAAAATCTCTTCACATATTTAATAGTAACAATTTCTGTTTCTCCCATCTAGTTCCCTTTTTATATCTCCCTCTTTGCAGCTGCCTTTTGATCTTGCTGTGTTGTCCTTTGCCTTAATAGTGTAGACAATATAAGACAAATGTCCAAAATATAAGTCTGTTTCCTGCAGTAAAAGTTTTTTTTTTAAATAATTTTCCTCTATTGCTTCATAAGTATTATATTATCCATCTGTGTTTAGGATCTTTTCATATGTCCCATATTATTTTGTTTCTTTTTTTTTTTCTTTTCGAACAATAACACTTCTATGTCTGGAATTGTTCACCAGACGCTAAAGTGGATGAGTAATTCTTCTGAAATCATCCCATTGCGATTTTAATCTTGAGGGTGTTCTGAGGACTGGAGAGAGAACTAAAGCTTTGGACAATGTCAGAAGGCCAGATGTATAAGGGGGCAGTGCCTTCTGGATGAAGCCACCAGGTCGGACACCTTGTCATTGGCTGGTTTCATTCTTGGCCCCACATCTGGATGAGCCATATTGTTTGATGGGATAGGGGCTGTTGTGGCCGTCTCCAGCCCAGTTTTTGGTGCAGCTGCCCATGCCTTGGTCATTGCTCTTTCTGGCACTGCAACCCTCTACATCAGGGAGAAATTCCTACTCCCCATAGTGCACCTACCAGTCTTTACATGATACATATAATGTCCTAGTATCCACCAAATTTTCATTTGTGAATGTGCTAACCTGCATATAATATGTAATTCACACATAAACCTTCTAATGTTAATCAATCCCACCTTCTTATACCTGAAATATATGAATATCTCCTCTTTCTCCTCCAATTTCTACTCTTCTGTGATAGCCCATTGGTATTCTTCCATGCCAAGCGTGTTGTTGTTTCCTATTGTACCTTGTACATAGTTCTACTTCAGCATTCAGTAAGTTGCTTACTTTCCCATTTTCCCAGTTAACAGGTGAGTTCTAAGTTGTTTAGGATGTTTTATTCATCTCTATTACCCTGTCTGTGTTACCGACATCTGAACTGACAGGCAGTTCCATCAATATGTACGAATGAACTAATTTAGAAGATTTACGCACCACGAAAAAGCATTTTCCAACTTCAGGTACTTTCTTATCTTTGGCTTGAGAAAGAAATGGGTGTCTGTCAGATGCTCAGTTTGGACTGAATGTTAGCTTTCAGTGCTCTCCTATGCCATTTTCTCTTTTTGGTGTTGTGTATATTGTCCTCAACTGACTTTCTGCCATGTGAAACCACAGGGTGGTTGACAGCTTCAAGCACAGTGTCTTCTACTTCTCACAGGCACCTGTTTGCCGCCATCTCCTCCTGTCCCTGTCTCTTCAAAAACAAACCCCATTCTTTGTTAATTGGAAGAGACCTTTAACTTTGAAAATACAACACACATTCTCATGTCTTCCTTGCTATAAATCACAACACATAGCTAGATGCCTGTCTCTCCTTCCTGACAGAAATGGAGAATTGAATATGCCTCTCTACTATGCATACTTTATTTTCAACATTTCAGCCAAATGTCATCAGAGAGACAGGAGAATTTCTTTCTTTTAAGAATTCTGTCTATGGTTTTGGAGGAAAGATTGAGATGATGGCTGGTGCTACTTGTATTCTACTTTTCCCTAGAATTGAGTGGCACACTTGGGAGTTATCAATAATAGGGACTGTATATAATGAGATGCAGAAAGTACCTTCAGTGGTCAAGAGATTACATTTTGTTCAGACCTATAATCTTTTTATTTTGTCATGACTATTAAGTTGTAATTATTGTGTGTATATGTGGAAAATTGCACATATATTAAGTTGTGTGTATATGTGGAAAATTGCACATTTTTAAAGTGTACAATTTGAAAAATCTTGACAAGTTTGTGAAACAATTACCATGGTCAAAATAATCTTCATGTACATGAACAAGTATAGCCCTCGGAAGTTGACAAGCTACCAGGATCTAGGCGCCTACATCCACAGAGCTAATAAATTTAGTTATTTTTTTACCTATTGCAGACAATGGTTATTGTTATTATTGTTTGCTAGTTGGCCTTTAAGCTCCTCTTAGATGAAAGTTCTTCTTTTATATTCTTTTCTATGATAATTGTCAGTACTGGGATGATTTTGTTTACTCTTGAGAATGACTGTAGTTGATCTACACAGACTGTGTGTATATTAGGGGAAATTAGAGTTGAGTCCTTCATATCACAGAATCATATTTTTTCTGATAACCCAAGTCTTTATTCAGAACCCTTGGGGAGACCCCTCACCTCCATTCTGATCACAGTTTCAATCATGTGATTAGAAGTTAGTGCCGACCATCTCTTGTTTGCCATTGAATCGTTCCTGTAGTTTCATAACCCTTCACACATATGTATAATTGGGTCTTTTTTCCACTTAATTATACTTTCTTCACTGACCAGCCAGTGGAAACCACATTAGCTTTCAGCTAACTCACTAGAAGAGTCTTTGTTTTATCATCAGCTTTCTCATCTGATAAGCACCAAGGTTGTGAGCAGTGTATGCTTGGAAAGCAAGCAAAGGAAAAAAAACGTAGTTTGTATGATAATAGGTCATCATACAGGTTCAATCGGAGGGCAGTATTGAAACAGTATTGAAATTCTCTATCAGAATTCGAAGTTGTCACTCAGATTCCCTGCCTCACAAAGGATAATTAATTACTATTTTCCAAGACAAATATTGCAAGTTAAGTAAGAGTGACAACCTCTCTAAATTACCTTGCAGTAGTCATATGTTTGAAGAATAGAAAAGAGCCGTTCCTCCACAGGACTGCAGAAATGGATTTACAAATGCTGTTTGAAAAAGCAGGTTGTTCATGAATAGAATCTTTAGATGTGATAATTACGGTGTGATATGTTTCCTTGTGGTGTTCTTATGGCAGATTCACTGCCTCATTTGCAAAATGTTGGAATTACTACAGGATCTAACAAAATTTGGGAGAACTAGGAGCCTCAATACGAGGGTGGTTGGAAAGAGATTGTGGGGAGCAGGAATGGAGAGGAAGTAGGTTAATTATAGTATAGCAGATAGAAATGGAAAAAGAAAAGGATTAGAAATAGAGATTTACACAAGATGTAAAATTTTCTAGTCTCCAAGAATGAAAATCAATGAATACAGAAATGGTTATACGTTTTTGTTTTAGTGATTATTGCTGCACTATCCAAAACTTCAGAGGCATAAAGTGGGCCCAGAACCTATGGGAATGGCTTGTCTTTGTTCCAAGGTATCTGGAGACTCAACTGGAAATACCCAGTACCTGGGAACTGGGATCATCTGGAGCTGTCTTCATTTTGATGTTTGGTGATTGATGTTGACTACAAACTAGGATCTCAGCTGGGCCTGCCTTGACTGGAATGTCTGCACAGGTATTTTATACATAACCCGTACTTCCTTACAACAGCCACAGCCTTGGGGTAGTCAGATTTCATATAGAAAATCATAGTTTCCATCATGAATATTCCAGTGAACAAGGTGGAAGTTACATAGGCTTTGAGGACACAAATTTGGAAAACACAAAACATCTCTTTTGCTGTACCTTTTCAGTCAAAGTTATCACACCCCTGTCAGGATTCAAGTGGGAGGTAGCCACTTTCTGCTGTGAGGAATGTCAAAGAAAGGGATGGTGGGCATATTTTAAAACCATCAGTGTTATAGTTTACCTCACCTACCACATTCTAAGGTCCTGATAAATTCTCCAGGGATCTTAAAATATACTGTATTTCAGAGTGAATTGCAATATATTTCAATAAGTAGGTGTTGAGTATGTAAGTATGGGAGCTCATATTACAAAGCTTCAATCTGATTGATAAAACAATGCTAAAATGTGGGAAGGGATTGAATTGTACCATCAAAGTATATAGAAAAATGCCATACATTCAGCAAGAGAGAAATAAAATATCAAGAAGTGCAATATAAAACATATTCATTTTTTCCACTGACAATATGAATCCCATGAAGGTTGAGCAAAGTCTATCTTTTCCTGTCTCTATCTAAACCTTCTACAGTGAGTTGCATGCAGGAAGTACTTAGGAACTATTTTTGGATTGATGAAAAAACTTAGCCTTCATCTGAGTCTACCCCCAAATCCCAGGAGCTCAGGAACAGTTGAGGTGAAATCATAACCAATGGTGATAAATGTAGACAAGAGAGACAGGTTGATGTGTCTCTGATGGCAGTTTTTGGATACTGAAACAATTTTTAAGCCAAAGATGGTAGACTTTCTCTATAATGGAGTACAAGTGAGAGTGTGGAGATCATAGAGGTTGATTTGGGATTCACACTAAGAAAAGTTATCCAATCATAGAATAGATCGAACTCTCCCTCACCACTTAATCAGGGTAGAAAACATTTGGTCTCAATAAGACTAAAAAAATTCATAAGGTGGAAAGCTGGTGGTTTAATCCTAACTACAGCAGAACCTTGAAATGATTGAAGAAACTGGGATTAAGAGTTAGTACAACTTACTAAATTTAGCACAACAACAACTTCAGCACAATTTAAAATGAAATTTAAGGACCCAAATGATGGAAAATAAAACCCTGTATAAATGTGTAAAATTTTCTCTCTTGGCCCTCCCTGGTGGCGCAGCGGGTTAAAGCACAGCGCTGAGAATCTAAAGCCGCTTCCGCATGAGTTCAATTCCCGCCTGCCCCGGAGGTGACCACATGGTGTGGCAGACCTTTCCTGACCCGCCCGCTGCTCCTCCTCAGCAGTGTACTTCGTAGATCTGCCTGTTCTGTTCCCCACTCTGTCTCTGGTGAAGCCTCTCACCGCCCCTGAGCCTCTGGTCTGTACCCCAGTTCTGTATGCACAAATAAAAAAAAATTTTCTCTCTTTACATCTCTCTCTCTCATTTTTTTGGTACCATGCCATACCTGGACTAACAGTATCAGGATTGCATGGGAAATTGCTCAAAATGAAACTTCCTGTGATTATTCCATTTCTAATTTCTCTTCTAACTCTAAGGGCTTATTTCATCAATCCAAATTCCATGTGATCATGATCTCCTTAAAGGTAAAGACTATATCATATATTTCCATTGGTTAATTACAAGGAACTAAAGTTCTGGAACACAGTAGATTCATAAAAAAAATGGATGTAACTCCAATGTTGGAACATCTCTGATGACTTCATATTCCTTCTTCAAATTCCAGGTATAGACATCCATTCTATGTCTTGCCCTTCTTGAGCTATGCTTGAAGCTCAAGAATTAATCAGATAGGCTTTTATTCAGTTTTTCAAAGCAGATATCACAAAACTGGTAGAGGAGCAGTCCTTTGGAGAATCAAGTCCTAGTGAAGAGTTAGCATTCTTATCTAGCTAAGTCAAATCTAGCTAGAGCTGTAAGCGCAGTGTAGTATAGGAAGTTGGGCTCCCCCTGGTGGTGTAATGGATTAAAGCACCACACTATGAAGCTCTCTGAGCCACTGCAGCACTAGTTCAACACCCAGCCAGGGAGCTGACCCATATGATATGGCAGAACTCTCTTGACCCATCTGCTGCTGTGCATTTCAGAAGATCTGCCTGTTCTGTTCCCCACTCTGTCTCTGGCGAATCCTCTCACCACATCTCTGGCCTAAACCCCAGTTCTGTAAGCATAAATAAATCTTAAAAAAAAAAAAATAGAAGTTATTAGTCTAGTATAAGGTATTGGTGTCACACATCACCAAATTGTTATCTTATTTTTATGTTTCCCAGGAGGAAAAACATGTCCCCCAAATAAGTTCTCATCTAATTGTTCTATACCTGGATGACAAATGCCAATGATCAAAGAGGATGATGTTATCAACTCACAAAGAACTACAGAGATAATTTAGAGACCCCTCCTCTCAAAGGCGTAGCAACAACCAACAAGAAGTGAGGGCTGTGTCCAGGGTCACACAGCTATTAATGGCAGATCCAGGATTAGACTCCAAACACTCTGACTTCCAGTACAGAACATTTACCTGATGTTAGAAATTCCTATGCTTCAAGGAATGAGGTACATCTTCATTTAAAAATTCTAAGTGAAAGAAAATGTCATGGTGTTTTTTAGAGTTTAACAACATTGCTGTATGCAAATTACACTCTTCTATTCAGAAGATCTGGCATGTCTGGATTAATCTTCTCTATTGTTACTTTAAGTAGAAATGACTAGTCATGTATTTCACTAACTGAAGCACATTGAATGGAAAATAAAATCACTGCCCTAGAGCCCTTTCTGACACTAATGTATGCATGTTTATCTTTGCCTTCACATTCCACTAGACAGTTTTGTCTGTGAAAATGCTTATAAAAGAAGAGAGCTATACTTACAGCTCTAGCTAGATTTGACTGGTGATTGTTTAGTCATAGTTGGAATGAAAGGCCTGTGGTTATTGTTCATAAACTCAACTCTCAGGTGGTTAGTTTATTCCATGTTAGTACTACACTTCATGGACCCAGTACCTGCTAAATAGGTACAAAAGAAAATAGAATGAATTTCTTTCCTTGAAGATCCTACCAATTCAGATGTTATATTAATTGAATCCATTCATTCAGTGATTTTCTTTCTTTCTTTTTTTTTTTACAGAGACAATATAATCTACTGTGTGAAACCACAAGAGCTAGAATTAGGTTGAATTCTAAACCTGGCTCTACCATCACTTGCTTTGAAGTCTCAGGCAAGTTTCTTATCTTCCTTGAGTCTAGCTTTCCTCATTTATAAGATGGGGTATATCAAGCATAAAGATTCATTCAAAGAACCATACTAGCCTCAAGGATTTGGCCCTATTCAACTATGGAAGCTGGTAAAACAGTCTCTGCAAGGCCCTTGTCTTCCTGCTACATGAAATGGACAGGGTAGGCAGGTGGATTGGTAAAGTGGAAAAGAACAAGGACTAGTTGAAATCGCTAGACCACGGGTGGGAGCTCACCAACATCAGTCCAAACCTGTGCAATTCTCACAGACTCCAGCTTTAATGAAGTGGAATCCTGCAGGAGAAGCTGAGTCCCTTCATCACACAGCTAAACACCTCACACACTAATGGTGAAGCTGAAGGAGGATTCAGAGTATGGTGGAGTTTTGTAGACCCAATATTTGCCCCAAGTCAACAAAAAGCGAATCCACAAGACAGTGGCAAGGCTTGGGAACATTAAAAAACAAGTGGCAGCTTCTTCACTTCCACCTTTAAAATCTAGTGTAAAAAAGTTATCTCAGACCATCCTAATCAGAACTATACTGCAAGGGGAATTCTGGGAAACATAATTTGGCCTAATCAGGAGGACACCCCTAAAAGCCAGCACAAGAAGCTAATACGAGGACCACTCTGTAGACTTGGTATGAGGATTTCACAATTATGAATCCTGGCACAATATGTAGTGATTACAATGACGACAACATATGGCTTCTACTGTGAACAATAGACTATTTAAGGTATTGCAGAAGCCAGAAAAATATACCCAGTACCTGTCCTCAAATTCTTTACATTCTAACACATTAGAGGACAGATGCAGATGGGACATTATCACTATAACAAATCTCTGCAATTAAAATGTCTTGGGAATTTGTCTGTTCCAAATGGGCCAGTTTTGGGGGTGAAGGCTTGCCCTTTAAAATTCGAAACCCATTCTTATTTTATTCAATTTCAATGAACATCTTTGACAAATGCATTCTACATTTTCTGTCATCTTATATGGGATGAAGGAACCATTTAAGCTTTCCTTTATGACTCTGCCATAACTGGCAGCATCAGTTATTGTATTGCTTTATAATGGGGCCAGTTGTATTTGGGGAAATTTGGGATGATGCTAAATGGCCCCATGATTGATATTGTTCTGTCTTGCTCTCAGCTGGCATTTCTCACTATTTTCACTCTTCTTGCTCATGGCAGTATCTCTTCCTTCTTGTAATTTGCTCCTTCCAATCTGCTTTAGCTTGAGAAACCAGATATCTAAGCTTGTGAAAACTGTGTGCCAAGCCCACAATGAGCCCCAAAATAACCCCCAATGAGAACCTGAGCCAACTCATTTTGTTACATTTGTTTTCCCTTTCTCAGGAACAATGCAATTTTAGTGCCCAGTAAGCAGTATTCCTTCCATTGTGTTGGTTACCAAGTAAAGAATACCAGGATACTTCTATGCAAGATGGGGGCATTCCTGGCAAGTGAAGCCATGTGATACTCTAACTCTCTCTAGTCATAAAAGTTTGTCCAAAGCCCACAGATAGAGCCACTATGAAGACAGGAGGATCACATGGCAAGGAGTAGGACAGATGTGTTGTTCAAAAAGACAAAAACACTAATTTGAAAGGAAATTTGCACCCACGTTTATTGTAGCACTATTTATAATAGCCAAGATATGGAAACATATCTTACCCCAAAATAGATGAATGGGTCAAGAAGATGTGGCTTAAGTGCATGATGGAATACTACTCAGCAATCAAAAAAGATACTCATGCCATTTGTAGCAATCGACATAGACCTAGAAGGGATCATCCTAAGCAAATGCCAAAAGGAGAAGATAAATACTAGATGGGTTCACTGATATATGGAATATAGTGATATATAACAAAGGTTCAGACAAAGGCAAACATTAAACCAACCCTTGAAAGCTAACTATATACAGATAGATAGATGATAGATAGATAGATAGATAGATAGATAGATAGATAGATAGATAGATAGATAGATAGATAGATAGATAGATAGATAGATAGATTTAAGGCATCCAGAGAAGGGAGGGAGGGGAGAGAAGGGTAGGGGAGTAGTGAGGACTATGGTGGAGGATTGTGCATGTTTTGATGATGGGAGAACTACAGCAAATATACCTGAGGCCATAAATCTTATATTGTCAAAAAAAAATCTTAATAGAGATGTAAATCAATGGCATATAATTAAAAAATAAAAAAAGAAAAGAAAAAACAAAAGACTGTTGTTGGCAGTTGGAAATATTTAGCCTCACCTATCCCATGACATAGTTAGTAATTTGAGATTAACTTCATCTTTTGATCTTATTTGATTTCTAAATGTTATTATGAAAGACCTAGAGGCACAGAAAGTTTATCTGTGTAAATCTAGCGATGTGCATGTGCGTGTATGTGAGAAAGCATTTTCTTTTGATCAGTAAAAATAACTCCATTCTGTCAATTTTTTTTCTAATATCAGCTTTCTGCTCTCATTGAGGAGAAATCCTTCAATTCTGCCTGTCTGGGGCTCCTTTACCATTTACTCACCCTGTTAGCAGAATTTACTTTTGCTTTGTGACCCAGTGTAACAAGTGGCCAAGAGGTGGACCAGGCAGCATAGGCTTGACTGTGTCACCTTGCTCATGGGGTGACCACATGCTTGTTAACCTTTCTGTGCCTCAGCATCCTAATCTATTAGACAGAGATAATGAGTGTATACCTGCCAGATGGACACTAATGCAACAGTAAGGGTCACATGAAGTGATACATGAGGAGTGTTAAGAACAGGGCCTAGAAAAGAAAAGACAAGTGCTTCTTGAAAGTTTGCTATCAGGTTCTCCCTGGTGGTGCAACAGATTAAAGCACTGCATTATGGAGCTTTGCGAAGCCACTGCAGCACAAATTCAATCCCCGGCCAGGGAGGTGACCCACATGGCACAGCAGACCTCTCCTTACCCACCAGCTGCTCCCCTCAGCAGTGTATTTCAGTAGATCTGCCTGTTCTGTTCCCCACTCTCTCTGGTGAACCCTCTTACCAACCACACTCTGGCTTGTAACCCTACTTCTGTAAGCCTAAAGAAAGAAATCTTTAAAGAAAAACAAAGTTTGCTATCAGTACAATGGGTTGTCTGTCCTTTCAGAACCTCAAAGCTTAAGAAGAGGAGGCGGGGAGGAGAGGAGAGGGGAGGAGATGGGAGAAGGGGGAAGGGAAGGGGTGGAAAGGGAAGCCACATCATGAAAATTAATACTGTCATTATAAAATGTATTACTATAAATCAAATTCATTTGATTGTGTTTTTAATTAACTTCAAAGGAGGATGGCCATCTCCATTAGTGTTTGGCAGAATGCCTGTGTTTGGGATGAAGAAAATATAGTGTATGAATGTGTGTGCGTGTGTGTGTGTACAATGCTTTTACAATCAAAAAATGAGTTCAGTCATCAATTCAAAATTCTGTTCAAAGTGCAATCACATTTGCATGACAACACAGCATCTAGTAATTAGAGTCGTGTTTGAGTGGCAGAAAGTGGAACATTCCTGGACCCTGATACCAGTGTCCATCCAACAAAGAGCACCGCATCCTATTTGTATTTTCAGTTTTTATATAAGTACTGGAAGACAGAAGGAATACCCCTAGGAGCTAAAGTATAGGTGCTGAAGGAGTGAACAGAGGAAAGGCCAAACAGGGCTTCCTATGCAGAAGGTGAGAATAAAAGTCAAAAAGCGATACATAAAATAACAGAAGATGGGTGGGAATCTGTATTCACCCCAAGTTGTGTGTATAAGTCAGTCCAGTAATGTGGGCCTCATCATTTTGGCCCTCCGCGGTAACTGTAAGAGCTGACATGGAAGGGGTGATGGTGGGACCATGTGTAAGTGGTGTGTGTGCGTGTGTGTGTGAATGTGTGCCCCTCCACTTTCACTCCAGTCCAGAATGGAAAGAGCACAATTAAAGGTCCTTTTTGACCTGTCACTCATTCTGTAAGAGTGTACTCTCCATAGAAAGGAGAGATTCCAGGTTCCTTGCCTCACCTAATGAAGGGTGGGGCTGAGAGGTTGGGGGTGTTTGGGGGAGAACTAGGGAAGGCGCTTGTAGAAGAGGACTTGGAGAGAAAACATGCAGACACGGAGCAGAGAGAGATGTGAAGTAGCAGCCACTCTTGTTTCTTGGCCTTGGACTTATACCAGGGACTTGGGGGACATGGAAAGAGACAACTGGATGAGACATAGATGAGAGACCCTGGCGAGGCTGACAATGGCAGCCTTTATCTTGACTTGTACTTTGATTTTGCTCCTTTCTTTCTGGATAGGTCTTATGCCTTCTATCTCTTCCCAGTGGTTCCCTGCCAGAAGGTGCCTTAGAATGGTGGCTTTCATGCCTCAGCAGCTCTGCTTTGGGCCAACCCTGTCTGACTGGGCATCTACTTATGAGGGGATGGGCAACTTTGGGTGTTTTACTGGGAAACTATTATCCTTTCTCTTCTCTTTCTGTTATGTACACTAATTCTATTAAATTCTTTTCCATTAAAGGTCTTATGTGCTAGAGTATGCTTTGTCTTCATGTGGTAAATGGCAGAACCCATTTTTAGGGTGTGCAAGTCTGGGAGTCCCAGGGAGCCCCTAAATTTGCCTGCTAACAGATTCTCTATTCTTTTCTCAATCTATCAGGCAGATTCCCTAATTGCTCCCTTGAATCTCATTCAATCTTTCCCTAACGAGGACTATTTTGTGGTCCTTTAACTCTGAAGGGGTTGGTAGCTCCTCTTCTATGTGATGACTCACTTCTTACCCTCATTAAAGTCAAAACATTAAATAAAGGACAAACCAGCAAACTACTTTTGGAGGCAGGCTTAATTATCATAGCAAAAGATTGATAATGTCTTGCTCTTGAGAAACAGTGGGCATTCCTTACAAAAACCACTGGGACTTGGTTCTCTCCTGGGGACTTTCATCAGCTCTTCTAAGCCTGGCTTTTGCCCCATGTAAACCTCTGACAATCCCAGACATGAGGCAAAGATAAAGAACTCCCAGTGGATGTGCATTCTGGATATTTCTTACCTCCAAGTATTTTTTTACCTGTCATCCACTGGAAATATGCTTTGGATTGACAAGCATGAATGTCACTTCTTGCCATAGTTGTTGTTTTTGTGCCTACAGTGGTACTGATTCTGGGTCCACCCTGACATCCTGCTCTTCAGGCTTGTTTGTGTATTGCTAAGCATCAACAAAAGTCCGCTCCAAGGACCTGCTGTGAATCTCAATCCTCATGGGTAATCTCATACTATAAAGAAGGGAGAGAGAAGACCAAGATTTGAACCTCTGACTGACTTTTCCTGGACCAGATAATCCTCAGAGATGACAAAGGATTCTCTCAGGATTAAAATAAAATGAATTGAGTCATCAGTTCGAGAATTTGTTCCAAGTGAAATCACAGTTTGCACGATCAATTATGCAGCATCTACCAACTGGCGTCACGAGTGAATGGCCAGAAGATGAGCCTTCCATGAACAGTCCCCGTCCTCTGAATGGCCAGTGACCCTGGAGGGTGCTCCTCTGCCTTCTCATTCCAGGGCTAGGTGCCCACAGCCAGGGATCAATCTCGGGAGTCAGCGCTGCTGCAGGCACACAAACAGGGCATGAGGAGCCACCTGGAGCCCAGAGCCCACTCCAATTACCCAAATCAGATAATGGTACTTCCTGACCTGCCTTGCTTTTTTCACTGCAACCCCAATAAGGACAGTGGCCTAAATCTATCCCTCACTCCCTTTCTGTCCCTGACCCAAAACTGGGTCAGTGACTGGCATGCCTCTGATTTCTAGTGGACGTGCAAGAAATGTTAAACACTGTTTCAATGACCCTGACTGTGGATGTCATCACCTAGTCACCTTTTTAACGGAGACCCATACAAAACACATGACTGTGACAAGTCACCTAACATGTCTAGTGGAAGATGGAACCAGTGGTCTGTCACTCTTGTGGCCACTAGAAGGATCAAAAGAGATAACACAATCTTGCCAATACTGTGTCTGGCTCCTGGGCAACCTGTTCCAGAGCAGATGCCAAATAACTGAGTCCTACACCAGCTTCCCTCCCCCCTCTCTCCCCTCCAAGCAAAGCTTGATATAGTTTTCCCATCAGATCCTAGAAAAATGGTGATGTTATATTACCTGGGACAAGAGTAGTTGAAGCCAGAGCCTCCAAGTGCCAAGCCTCAGCTTATACCACGTACTAGAATCACACGCTGACTCCCCCTTGGGCACTGGGAGACTACAGTTGTGTATCTGGGGCAGAGCAAGGAGGCTGGGCTGCCTGTGCTTGTACAGAGTCCTAGTAGTGACCTGAGAGTCCCACGAGCATTTTTTTTTTAATTTACATAGTTTAATGTCAAAGAAACCCATTGTCTTCATAGATATTTCACACTCAGATAATTAAGAGCCAGGAGCATTGCAATAGCTGTTCACACAGAAGGTGGAACTGCTTTGGTTGTGGTCCAGACCCAGGAAGATAGTGAATACTCCATAACCACAGGATTTCTTTATTACTCCCATGTTAGCCACGTTTGAACCAGTTGTGGGATTAAGCAATTTGCCTTTCTGTCCAATCACTTCCTTCATAAGACTGTGCCACATTTTCCTTTTGTGTGGGTTATTCCCATCTCTGCCAGATCCTTTCATTTTTCTGGCCACTTTCTGATATTAAAGAGTCCAGTGGGAGACTTCAATTCCATTCCAATTTGTCGTCACCTCCTCTTTGACCCCGGAACTGGTAGTATCAGCGTGGGGAGAGTCAGTGGTCTTCCCTCTCACGCCTGTTCCTCCTCTGCTGTGTTGGAGTTGCATGAGGAGTGGGAGGAGGAAGCACATTTTTTAAAGGTACGGGTGCTACAGGAGCTCTCGCTCAGCTGGTGGCTGCTAGTGTTTCTGTGAAAATACTGTGTGAATCCTGAGAGAGAAGTCAGGAGGGGCCGGACATGGGGATTTGCCCTGGCTGACCTCTTGGGGGCTACTTGACCTTCCATTCCTTTTGGGACACTTAAACATCCTTATTGCATGGGGATCCCTGATGTCATTAGTCTTCCTAGGCAGGGAAATAACAAGACTACTTAGACCCAGACTCTATATGCCATCACATTCTTGCCAAGAGAGGGAGGGCTTGCCAGCCACCCCTTCGCTTCCTGGGATCTCCACTCAGCTGCATTGTGTTGCTTTGCTTCCCTCACTGCACCCCCACACCTCCCAACAGCACAGAGGCATAAGCTTCACTTTTGAAATGGTTCCATTCATTTCTTGAGCTTTGTCAGCACACTTTACATCCCCTCCTGTTGTTTTATCATTTCTTTCTTGAGCCCGGTATCTCTTGTGTTGGCTTTTGTTTCACATAGAACGTTATGTTGTATTTCATATCCAACTCCGGTCATAAATTTTATCTGCTCTATTTTGTAATATTTCCAAGGGCTGTCCTTTGTGATGCTCCTCGCTCTCTCCCACTCACCTTGGCTGACTTTATGTTTCTGCTGCTCTTCCTGGGGTGGAGTTTGTTCTTCTGAGGTAAGCTCTTGATGACAGGGAGGGGTTGCAGGGTTGAGCTGGGATAGTGAGCAATGGAGAGACTGGTCAGCTGTCCCTAAGAACTTTTTCGCCAGCATTTTTTCCTGCTATAAACTGCTGGAAAGTGTCCCCAGTTACAAGGAAACTCCGAGCATCAGAGTTACTTTCAGTGGGGGTGGCTTAGCCTTTTACTGCTCCCACAGATCAGGGTGTAGCTTTTAATTCTTTCCATCTTTTGGAAATGGGTCCTGATAATTTACTGTTTGCAAAACTGACAGGCTTCGGTCATTTCATACATAGCTCATTTTCTCACCTTTCCTGGTGCTAAATTTCAGGAAGACTCCCTTACTACCCATGGACACCAAACTCATTTTTTAAAACTCTAAGTTCCTTGGTGAGAAGTCTGTGCTCTGTCTACTCCATTCAAAACCCTCAGAGACAAAAGATTCTTTCAACATCTTCCCTCACCCTGGTCTGACTTTAACTGTGTGTGTTTGTTGTTACTTGTTCATTGTAGATGGAAGTTGTGAACATGTCTAATGATGTACTTCAGCAAGTATGTCATTTTCTGCTCTCTCATTCTCTTTGTTTTCAGATATCTTCAAAGAGAAAAGAGGAGGAGTTCTCTTTTCTGTTTGTAAGAAAGCTACGTATGTCTAAAAAATTTAATCTACCAGAGGAATGAAGAGAAAAAAGGGAAGAGGCACATAAACTTCTACCCGTTAATATGCTATTTTTTTATATAGAAATAATTATTTCAACAAAATTCACTTTCAGGGGACAGATATACAAGATATATGTTATCATGTAACTTCTTCCTTGTCAGTACATATAAACACAGAAATATTCTGTGAATGGATAGACACACTCCATTTTTATGGAAGTGGGAACTCTGATTTACTTGTCATCACTTGGTCTCCCTTAGGAAATGTACTTCCAATTTGATCTGTTGGCAAAGTCTTCTTGTTCCCTCTCATTCCCCCAAATCAGGACATAGATCAGACTGTTGATTCTCACAGTGCACAGTGCTGTTATTTATACCTTCATAATGTCACAGCCTGCCCACCAGCCTCACTTTTGTGCTGAGTTATATACCACTCTGTTTCCACCTTGATGTCCTTTAAGTCATTTGAAGCCACTTTGATACTTGCATAAGGCCTATTCTATGATGCTCCTCCCTGTACTTTTTACATGACTCCTGGCATCTTCCTTGCATATTATCAAGACACTGTGGAGAAAAGCTACTTATTGTCACATGAAACAGTGGCAGAAGACAAATGTAGTGAACAGTTTGCCAAGCAGCATTTAACCTGAGAAGCCCATATCATAGCTATTGGCTAAATCATGTGATTAGAGCTTAGTTTACTTTCCTGACTGAAATGCTATAGGAAAAGTAATTGTAACTCATAAATTTTAATGGATACATATCCATGTTTTCAATATTAAATCATCCTGAGATGAACTTTCATTGAATCAATTCTCCCTCAAAGAGTGTTTTAAAAAGTAGGAGTCTTAGGCCAGATTCCTCTAGCATCAGATCCTTAGACCAGAACTTGAATACAGGTGGCTTATTAGAAAAGTGGTCCGAGGAATCACAGAGAGAAGAGAATGGAGTCAGGAAGAAGTGGAAGTAATACAAAGTACATTAATAAGTAGATTCCCCCCTCTGGGCAATAAGGAGTTAGTCCCATTGGTCATCTGGGAGACAATATGGAACATGTCCCAACCAAGAGAAGGAAGCAAGATATTTGTCCTCCAAGTCCCATCTGTCATTGACTGAGGATTGAGTCAGGAGTTGCAAATGCCTCACAATATGGCCTGCTCTAAATAGGTTAAAGAACCTATTTTTTTCCCCCCTGATCCCTTATTTGGTTTCCCCATATTCCTCCTATAAGTGAAATCATCTGATATTTTTCTTTTTCTTTCTCACTTATTTCACTGAGCATATCCCCTCTAAGTCCACTCATGTTGTCACATACAGATGGCATTAGATTATCTTTCCAGTCACCTATTTTTGGCCATTAGGGCTCTTACCTATTATAAATCATGCTGCCATAAACATAAAGGTGCAGGTATCCTTTTGAATAAATGATTTTGTCTCCTTTGGGTAGGACCCTTCGAATGGAATTGCTGGGTCAAATTGCAGCTCCATTTTTAGTGGTCTGAGGAAACTCCACTCAACTTTCCATAGTAGTTGGACTAATCTGCACACCCACCAGCAGTGTCGGAGAGTTCCTTTTTACCACAGCCTCACCAACATTTGTTGTTATTTTTTAAATATGTGCCATTCTTACATTGTGGTTCTGATTTACATTTCCCTGATTATAGGGATGTTGAGCATTTTCTCATGTCTGTTGACCATTTGCATTTCATCTTTGGAGAAGTGTCTTTTGAGTTCTACTGTCCATTTTTTGACTGGGTTATTTACTTTTTTTTTTTTTTTTTTCTGTGACTTCTTTGTATATCTTTATGATCAGTCCCTTACTAGTTGTATGGAGTGCAGAGATTTTTTTTCCAATCAATAGGGTGTCTCTTTGTTAATGTCTCTTGTGCTGTACAAAAGCTTTTAATTTGATGTAGTCCCAGCTGTTTATCTTTTCCTTCAGATTCTTTGCTTTAGGGGATGAGTCATTAAAGACCTCATTCCATAAAAATATACAGAAGAAAATATAGGTAAACTACAAATCATACATCTTAGTAACATCTTTAAAGATTTAGCTTTATATTCAGTGGAATACTTATGTTGCCTCCTGGTATACCTATTAACTCCAAACTAATAACCAGAGACTCTAGCCCAGAATAGCTTAAAGTTGTGGGGACAGGAAGCTCAACTTCCCCAACTGGGTATCTCGTAGTGATGTGAGAAAAGTCATTTCTATTCCTACTCCTTGAATTCTGAACCTACATATAAATTACTTCTTGAAGGAGAACACTCAAACTCTTAAGGGGAATCATCAATAAGCAGGCTTATTTTCTGTAACTCTAACATCACTCTAATATTCTACTGTATCAGCCACCTATAGATGACAGAGTATATAAGAAGACATGATCCTCTAATCATGTGCCCATTGTTATAACTCTTTTGTCTTTGCGTGGGTTCCTTGGTCTTAGGGGATGTTATTCAGGATCCTGTGTTGGAAAGTCAGACATTCCATGGGTCTTTGGATGATGCTGCAGTGCCTCTACACTTAGCATGTATACCAGTTCTAGTAAGGAGGAATAATTGTTATTTCTGAGGAAGAATGGGTCCAATGTAATCAGCTAGCTACCTAGTAGTATTTGGTCTCCTGAAAACCCTATGTGCAATACTGGACTCTGCTGGTCTTAAGCCAGGACACTCATAGGCAACAGTAATTCAGTACTGATAAGAGGCGGTTCAGACTGTGGATCCTTGAATAACATTCATGATGGCTCATGGGCTCATTTTGTGGCTCTGGGTGGCAGAGGACAGAGGGTGGCTGAAATGTACAAACCATTCCATCCACCTGGGTTTTTTTGTCTTGTCAATGGTAAATACTTTCCAAGGGTCATTGACATGAAACAACGACCCATACACTTTGTGGCTGATCCTATATGTCCATCCACCTGTCCCTTTCCTTCTTCATGTTGGTTGTTTATGTTCTTTCAGTCTTGTTCTCTCCAAACCCCATCTCTCCCTCAATCCCTGACATTAGTCACAACTGAAGAATCTGTATTTATCCTTATCTCAGCCACCCCCTTTTATACACACACACAATTGATGGCCTGGTGAACTAGTCTAAGTTCTGGTCCTAAGAGGATTTCCCCTGCAACTATTTAATAGACACGTTTGTGTTGGATTACAGTGTGGTGGTATTCTTACATGTGCCATACCAACATACTGAGTCAATCTCTTGATTCAGTAAAATACAATCCAATAACTGCATACAATAGCCTAGCTATGTGTCAATCTGATTCAGTAAATATGTATGGAAAACAACTAACAACAGCTGCAATTAGGTCTCCTGTAACCAAACCAAACAGTTTGATTACATTTATAGCTGTTTACCATAGTCCTTTGTGAGCCATCTGGTTTTTGCAAAGGCCATACCAGGAAATTAAATGGAGCAATGGGAACCACCACCTTTGCAACCATTAAGTGTTTTAGTTGTGTGTGTACACTAGTTTCTGCGATTTTAGCTGGGATGAGTTATTACTTCTAATTTACAATCTTTGCCAGGATGGTAAGCAGTTTTCAGACATCCACTTGGCCTTTTCTGCTATAGTAACTTTCACTCTGTGGTCAGGAACCAATGTGATGTTTCTTCCAGCTGTTACATATATTCAACCAAATTAAGCACTCAGAAACCACGAAAATTATTGCAGTATGGGCTGCAGACTTGTTGGGCATTTATAAAGTGGATTTGGGTCAAGTTTCCACATATCACCTGGCTTTCACTTACCCTTTCTAAAAAGTCTTCATGATGGTGCTTCTGCTTCTTTGGTTTGTTTTTTTTTTTTGAGTATCTGCTCAAATCCTGGATCCAATATCCTCTGAAATATCTGGGCACTTGCCCTTCTGCAATACATAAAGTAGTGTGTACTGTCCCTCTTTCTTCAGTGTATGTCCCTTTGGGGAAGGATTCAGAGAATTCGTACTATATATTCTTTCTGAAATTTCTCCAGAAAGGGATAGTATCTCTTCTAATCACAGAACTCTAGGTCTGAGAATCTACTCAGACCTGGAAACCAGATGAGGGATTATTGCATCCCACTGGGCTGCTGACTTCATCATTCTGATCATCTGCTCTTGGCCTACTTTGGTTATATAAGTCAAATGATACTTTTTTGGGGGCCCAGGCAGGTCTCCCCAAGAAATTCCATGGTCTATTAGCTTTTGTGACAGAGTTCTGAAGATTTAGGACTTCTAGTTGCTATTCTAGAATTGCTGTCCATTGTGATCACCAAAACCATCTTGCTTCTGAGGGTCTTCAGCCACTATCTTGCATCTGCTATTCGGGATTTCTATCATTCCTACCTGGTTCCACTGCCATGGAATTATCATCTCCAATTATGAACCATATAGAGGTTGTGTAGGAAGCTACCACTGAGCTTCTCAACAAGGCTGGCCCCCTGCACTAGCACATTCTTTATTACCTTAGTAAAGATATTGTTGCTTGATTCCACTCAGAGAGCATAGCCAGCTGCTAACTTGTCTGGTCTTCCTTAAAAATCCATTCTATCATGTTTACCTCTGAACCTACTGACATCTTCCTCAATACTTTCTTTAGGTAATTTCATATCTCTGTTTCATCTTCTGTAAAGTATCATTATTGCAAAGCTTCAAGAGTCATTTCAAGAACATATTTTGCACAACTCTATGTATCCTCACAGGATGGTATATCTAGAGTAATTGGAGAATAATATACTTCACCATTCAACTTTCCATTCAGTTTTATAGCTCAGCTTCTTTGACCCAACATCCTCTAGAGTGGCTATATTCTCTCAAAGCATTCCAGGACATACTAGTCAGGTCCTGCAACTCTTTTTGGACAACAACCACTTTCTTCTCTTAACTGGGATAGCAATTCCCGGCTTGAGTAATGCTGAATCCTGACCCTCATTATTGGCTTTAAAATAATGAGAAGAAGCAGAGGCAGATCCTGAGAAGGACAAGTTT
Source organism: Condylura cristata (assembly GCF_000260355.1). Lineage (NCBI taxonomy): Eukaryota > Metazoa > Chordata > Mammalia > Eulipotyphla > Talpidae > Condylura > Condylura cristata. Next base: position 26,531,691 of record NW_004567118.1, on the reverse strand, counting down.
TCTCTTTTAAGAAGGCTTCCTTTCTTATCTCCAGGCAATAAAGCTGATTTCCACAATCAAGGGGAGATGGCCACCTCTATAGAACCATAGAAATCAGAGAAGACTCGTTTTCAAAGTTCTCAATAATCAGCATAGGAAACATTCTGGCATGTACATTACCATAAACTTTCGGAGCTGATTTCCAGCATAGTCTGCCCTCTGTCTACTGGAGGTGGATACTTTCCAATCTTCTCACCAGGCCCTACATTGAGAATTGGTTGACCTGAGTCTGTTATTTTCTTCCTGTACCGCTTCTATGGCAGCAAACAACAGCCAACCCCATAATCTTTATAATTGCTACTGTGTCTGTAGCTCAAACACCAGAGCTATTGCATAAGCATCTCCACTTTAACATATTATTCTATCTAAATAAACTGTGAATGAGAATTTTGTTAAATGTGATTCTGTAGCACGTAAAGATTTTGACCACTGCCCCTTGATATTAGAAAGGAAAACAGGACATGTTTATTATTTGAGAGATTCTTTGGAGGTTCTAGCAGGGGAGCACAGCTACTCATATACCCTCCACCAAAGATCAAAGACCAGTTTGTCTTCATTCAGGGAAGGCCATCCTCTTCCACCGAGCGTGCAGCTTCGGGAGGGACTCCCAGGGAGTAGTGAGGGAAGAAGGGGACACCCACCCAGCCAGGCAGATCAGCCGAATCAACCCTGGCGATCAATGGGGTAACAGATGTCGCAGCCAGACTGCCCTCACATTCCATGTTTATCATTTGATTGGAGAGAAAACCAATTTCAGAAGCCACTCCTAGGAATCTGCTACCTAGCATCACTTCTTTTACCAAATACCTTGACTCAGGATTTCCCCAGAAAATATCTGGAGACAAACTTTAAGTGAGCCTTCTGAGGGAGTACGAAAGGAAACAGAAAAGTGAAAAAAGCTAAAATAGGTTATGTTATTGAACAAGTCGCTGATATAGGCAACTCCAACTCAAAACTGGCAGGAACCTCAAATTTGTTCCCTCTGTAAAGGGCAAGAACCTGTACTGCTTCTCCTGACTCCTCTCAACATGTTCCTGGCACCATTGACAGCCGGGTACTTTTAATGTAATTGTAAGGGGGCTGAAAGAAAGCCCTAGATTAGGGGTCAGCAAATCTTAGCCTACAGATTAATTCCAGTTCACCTCCTGTTAATCTAAATAAAATTTTCTTGAGTCATAGATATGCCCATTCAGTTAAATTTTGTCTATGGTTACTTTTATTAAAAAGAAAAATCTTGGCCCTCCCTGGTGGTGCAGCGGGTTAAAGCACTGCACTAAGAAGCTAAAGCCACTTCCCCATGAGTTCGATCCCCGCCTGCCCCGGAAGTAACCACATGGCGTGGCAGACCTCTCCTGACCCGCCTGCTGCTCCCCTCAGCAGTGTACTTCGTTGACCTGCCTGTTCTGCTCCCCACTGTGTCTCTGGTGAAGCCTCTCGCTGCCCCTGAGCCTCTGGCCTGTACCCCAGTTCTGTATGTACCAATAAATAAATCTTTAAAAAAATCTTGTCTTTTATTTAAAAAACCTTTAACTGTGTTTATTAATGTATACTTTGCTTCATTGTTCATTTTTTTTGGATAGCATTTGCTTTCTCCTTTTGGGTGTATCCTATAAAATTTCCACTACCAATTCCCTTGTGCAACATGACTATAGTCCCTCGTCTTTTACAGAAAAGTTTTTGCTGACTCCCTGAAAGAGTCACCGGTGCCTGCAGGTAGAGTGGCACTGGTATGCCTGAACAGTGAGTGCTGAGGCAGTGGTGCTCAGGTACTATGGTTCACTTACCGCACACTTTTAGTAGTTGTTTAGCTTCTTTCCCATTTTCTGCTTCCACAGAAAATTAACCTACAAAAATTAATCATATGCCTACCTTTGCATTCTTTTTTGCTTATTCTTCATTTTTATGACTTTATTAAGGTATAATTGGTATACAAAACTGCACATATTTAACATATGTGCTTTGATTATTTTGCACTTCTCTGTATACTCGTGATGTCACCTCCTCAATCATGGTGGTAAATATATCCATCACCTCCAAAGTTTCCTTGCATCCCTTTGGGGTATGTATGCACACACTTTAAGAACACCAACACATTATCTTACCACATCTTTATGTTCAAAATGCCATATTGTTAGCTATAGACCCTATGTGCCACAGCTGATATTCAGGATGTATTCATCTTATGTAGCTACAACTTTATGCTCACAGGGCAACACTTCCCCATTCTGAACTCCTCCATGCCTGGTAAACAGCTATTGCATTCTGTTTCTATAGGCTTTTTATATTATGTTTGTCTCATGTCAGTGGAATAATCTTTCACAATACTTAAAAATGGATGTTAGGTTAAAGCGTGGTGCATAGATTTAGATTTGGAAGTGTAGCCAAAGGAATCTTCCAAATTAAACCTTTTACATTTCCTGTGCAGGATTGTAGTAGCATCACTAATGCTAGATGTAAGTTTTGCCCACAAGGTAGAAATTTGGATCTATAAGTCTCTGGTTCAGGAGAGAAGAAAGCTAGGCTGGAGAGAGAGATTTGAAAGCTGTCAGCGTACAAGTAGTAATTAAAGTAATACGAGTATTTGAGACCTCTTGGGGAAACGATATGTAAATTGAGACGTAAAATGGGCAGAGAATCTAAAAAAAGAATGCTCAGGACACTGATTTTAAGTCTTGGATGCAAGGGAAGAACAAACTCAGAAAATGAAGAGTGTCAGGAGGTGGGGGTGGGGTGGGCAAGGAGAGTTCCAGAGCTGTCATGGAACAAAGTGACTTCTCTGGCCCCTTGACCACAAGACGTGGTTGCCTGGGAATGTCCAGGGAACTTGGCCACTGGGGAGAGAAAAGAGTTGGTGAATAGGAAGAGGGAAATCTGGGAAGTAGTGATGTGAATGGAGAAGTTGGGGGTAAGATGACAATTGTTTACAAATTTTCCTTAAGGAGAAGATAGGGGCACTGTTGGAGGAAGATGTAGTCTTTTACTTTTAAAACAGAGCGGGAGTAGCTTTCAAACACAGTATCACCTGTTTGGCATTCTTATAAAATAATGGCATGTTTAATTTAATATTTCAATGAAAATGATTCCCGCCCATTCCAACCTGTGCCCTGTTTTTGTCCAAATATCAGGAAATACATACCTTCATTTAGGCCTTCCTGACAGCCAGGATTCCTTCTACCTATTGCTTGTTCTCACAGACAGAAATCCTAATGCATCCCTATGTGGTCAGTGCTGTCATGGAAACCAAGAGCATCTCTTTTCACACAACTAGATGGCGATACCTGCGAGGGGCAAAGCCACAGAGAGGCCTAACCATAGAGCGAATTCTTCTTTTCCTGTAATCTACCCTCTGACAAAAAGTTAGGTTACCCAAATTAAACTCTTTAAGAACCTATATTCAGTTATTCAAAAAACAAACCTTGAGAGCCTACTCTGTGCCTGACCACTCTCCGGTGCCGAAAGAGTGAGGTTGGGAGGAGTTGTATCATCAGGGTGCCTAATCCTAATTCTGTTACCTAGACTCTCAGAATCAACCACCTGTGCAGTTGGGTCATCAGTTCAGCTCTCACCAACCTGATTATGCTCCCCGGGTCCTGAGCTGTCTATGACTGCATCCTCACTGCAAAGGCAATTAGCTCTTTCTCCCCCTAAACCATCTGACTTGTTTCAATAACTGAACCTCAAAGGAAAGGGTGTGAGGTTTAGATATCACTTCTCTCTTCTCTGGCATCCAACCTAAAGGTGGATCTCAAACCCTGATTGAATCTAAATGTATCTGTAAACCCCCTCCCTAGCCTACCCATCCCTGATATTGCAGCTGAGTCTCATTCTTACAGTTTTAGAAGAATAAAGCAGTCATCTTGTGCACAGGTGAGGCCCCAACAGACAGGCAGCCCCAGTCTACTCTGGGTTACCCTGTAACAATCTGAGTAAGAGGGGGCCTGGGCTGCTCTTATTTGAAAACCCTCCCCCTGTTTTATCCAAGTTCTCATGTCCATCAGGGCAGCTCCCTCTTACATGGAAAGTGTCCAGGGTCCTGTCTAACACGTGCGTGACCTCTCTCCTCAATGCCACTCCACCCCACCCTTACTGAACCTTCTGCCTGCCACCCTTGATTCTCCCTACTAGATGTCTGCTACCTGTAAGGCAAGGTGACATCTGACACACATCTTCAGGGGGTTCTTCTTATTGCTGATTCCTCCCCATCCCTAGTTCCCTGATTTTCCATCATTTCCACATTTCCAAGCAGTCTCTGCCTTCCACATCATCTGGATCTCATGGCAGGCCTGATTTTAGACTGCAAGAGGCAGCTCTCTTATCTATCTCAATAGCAAATAAGAGGATGTAGAACTATAAGCCATTTTCCTAAATCTTTGCCAGTTTCCCCATAAGCACAGTCTAAATTGGGGGGGTGTCTCTTATCATCAGTGGAGCCTTCTAAATACCCAAAGTAGCAAAGTTCTAACTTGTGTCAAGAATTTTGAAAACCCTTTCCTGCCCATCCCCCAGAAGTCTTTTTTAGTGTCCTCTCTCTTAGGGCTTCCAAGATCCCTTGGGTATATCTGAATGTGAGGATTATCAAATCATGTAATAAGTATTCATGAACTTGTCGGTCTTTAATGGGTTTTGAATCCCTTCAAAACAGAAGGGATTCTTATAATAATTTATAATAATTTATAACCTTGGGTTCTAAAATTTGCCTACAAAGAATAGGCACTCAATACTTAGTAAGAATACTGGACAGATAAATAAATGGACGGATGGAGTAGAAATTTTACAGAAAAATGAACTGTCTCAACGCCCCTGTAAATACCAAGCCAGGGTCATAATAGGGTGTAAGAATTTTTAATATAATTTTTACCAGGCATCTATTTTTATAGTTTAAATTTGTGCCAAAGGGTGTAGAAGGCATACCTGATTCCTATTCTATCTCTGAGTTCCCTAACTTCCCTCCGAAGGAATCAGTTAACTCAGTAGTGGATCTTCCCTGGGCTGTTCTTTGCATTTAACAGCTTGTGCTAATTCCATCACCTGTCTCCTCTGCAGGATCTGAGGAGACGCCTGGGAGTCCAGGCATGGCTTTTGGTCAAATGAAGGTACCTGAGAGAGAGGAGGAGAAGGTGCCACCCTCCTTATGCACACAAGGAAACTAGGGGTCTGGGGTGGCACCTCACAGTTGAGGAAAGATGAAGCACCTGCTGCCTTGATCAGGTCAGAAAGTCTGCACAGACTGCTCTGCATTTGGAGGGAGATTCCAGACTCCTTCTCCAGCCCTCGCTAGTATTTACACTCCTGATCTTATCGACCTTTGCCTTTCCTAGCTGGGGCTACAGCATGGATCCTGTTTTGAAGTGGACTTGTGATTCTAGTCTGTCCTGCTCACAACCACCACCCATGTTGACCCCAGAATCCCTTCCCAGCAGCCCCAAGGAGACCCTCACCCCACCATTCTCTTCCATCAGTTCTGGCACAAGACAGATGCCTTGATTTGTCTGAGCTCTGGTACAATTTGCAAAAGGCTGTGATTTTGTAGGAGTTGAGACTGTGAGGCAGCCATTGTTTACTGGATTAGAGCCTTGGCATTCCTAATCACACCCAGCCTCGGGCTTCAGGAGCATGAAGAAACCCTATTTACTAGCATTCAGTGGGCCTCTGGGTGTTATTTCAGATGCAGAATAATTAGCAATATGCCCAAGAAGCAACAAAGCCTTGAATGGTATTTAGTGACAATTATTCAGCCAAACCATTGCTTACTATTATAAGGGCTTATTAGCACCAAATTGTTTCGATAGGAAGTGGCATCAGCAATAAAAATAATGGCTGCAGCTTGCTGTGCAATCCCAGAGTCAGCAAAAAGGGGCTGGAATGTGTGCATGTCTCTTTTACATCCCCCAGAAATTCGGGGGACCCGCTAGGATGTGTTGGCAGCGACAGGAACTGACTGAGGTGGCTCAGGGTAGAGCAGGCGGAGCTGTTCACCGTGGAATCATGTATTCCTTCCTCTTAGTTCTTATTCATGGAGAAGCCGGTGTGGGTGCAGGCCTCTCCATATACCTTTGCCCAGATTCTTTGTGGCAAACTATAGAACACTAGGGGGCATGCTGGTATTCCCTCCTCCATCCTTCTTTATACCTATACACCAGAAATCTAGAACCTGAGTGTCAGAAGAGATTCAGAACAAAAGCCAACATTTTACAAACCAAAATACTCCATGGTCTGAGATGTTGTTTAATTCACCTAAGGTCACACAGCAGAGCTGAGAAAGAACCTGAGGATGAAGCAAGGTACATCGTTTCTTTCCCCACGTGTTTGAGGTAGCAGGGGATGTTTTCATCTCTGCTCTACATAGTTAAAAACCATACTCAGGGAGGAAAGTCAGTTCTTCAGGCTGCACATGACTTGAGTAAATTGTGATTGAAATTCTGTGGGGGAAGGAGATCCAAAGCCAGGTACCTAGAAATTTCTCAGTTAACTCAGCTTCAACTCTTTATGGCTTCTCAATTGCATTTTCTCTCTCAAGTTGGAGCTGGTAGGCTTTGGTGTGTGTCCAATTCAAGATCAGAACTTCTTTTAAGTTGGGGGCATTTCTCTGAAATCTCTAACTCCCTCAATTCTCTAACTTAACACAACTCAGGTTGGGATTAAAGGAAAAGTGATACAATAAAAGACATAAGAGTTATATAAATAAAAGGGTCACATACGATGATGAAATCAATAGAGATAAACATAAACCTTCCCATTTTGGTTTTTAAAAATGATGTAAACCTAAAAGGAAAGCTATGTAACGGAGTTGTTGGGAGTTTTAGTGATAATTACTATGCAAGTCAGTATCTTATCAGCTTCGTATGCTACAGAAAAATACCTAAAAATAGGTGGCTGAACACAGACATTTGTTTTCTTCTCATTGTTCTGGAGTTCAAGATCAGGGCACCAGCATGGCTGGGTTCTAGAGAGAACTATCTTCCAGGCTTGTAGATGGCTGGCTTCTGCCTCCTCACTATGGGCTTATATGGCCTTTCCCTATATATGTGTGTATGTGTGTGTCTGTGTGTGTGTGTGAGAAAGAGTGTGTGTGTGTTTGTGTGTGTGTGTGTGTGTGTGAGAGAGAGAGAGAGAGAAAGAGAGAGAGATCGAGATCGAGATCAAGATCTTTGTTTTGATAAAGTCACCAACCCAATCATTAGGGCCTCATCATCATGAACTCATTAAAACCTAATTATCTCCCAAAATTACCAACTCTAATACTAACAAATTGGGAGCTATGGCTTCAATCTATGAATTTTGGAGATATAAACATTTAGTGCATAGAGTTAGCATTCTCAAATAGCATTTCAAAAGGCAAAATGTAAGCTTGTATTAAATTCAAACAATACAATGTAAAGAAGAAAGGAAGTGATCAGCCACTCTAACTGATATAGGACAGCTTATAACTGAAGCAAGTGGCTCCCACTTTACAAAACCTTTGCTAAAATAGTATTTGTGGGGAGGATCAGTTCACCTAAAGTAAGCGACCCAGATATGTGGACTATAAGATAGTTTTAGAAAAAAGACAGAACAGAACATTTTCTTGAAGAGGAGGAATTATGAATGATAAAGGAGAGTTGATTAATTCTTCAAATTTTTAAAATGTAATTTCAAGTTTTACTTATTTGCCATTTATTAAAAACAAACAAACAAACATGTAGTGTATTATGGTGAGATTGGAACTCCCTCCACTCTATCCCAGAAATACCACCTGAGATTGGGGCGGGTAGAAAGAATGGAAAGTGAAGCAATCCCCAGATTTCCCTCCAATCTGGGGAGAGATAGATTGAAAATTATAGATGCAAGTGTTTAGGACTGGAGAGAAAAAACTGCAATTCTTCTATTCCCTCCCCTGCTACCCCACCTGCCAACACCACCATTTTGGTCTCACCAGAAGCAGGAGAATGCAGGCAGGAAAAACAGAGTGATTATAATCACTCTGTTATAATTTTTTTCACTCTGTTATAATTTATTCCCCAAAATAAACAAGGATTTAGAAAGACAGGAGACATATACATAAAAAAAAAATACATGACAAAGTCCTCTGAGATATCTGAGTGATCAAAGGGAAGAAGTGGTACAAGCAAAGACTTAAAAGGATTAATAAAGACTGTAAATCCTCAAAAACCAGAAAAATGACACCCCCCCATGAAAACACAAAGAAAAAAATGATATAAGGAAACAAGAAAAAAGGAAAAACTTCAAAGAAAGAAGATCTAATCAGATATAATTAAGATCATAGTGACCTTTGATATAAACTTATACATTAAAATGTGTTCATTGTGGGGATTCAAACTCTAGCTTTGCAGAAGGATCTCAACAAGAATAAAGTATATTTTGAATAAAGGCCTAAGAGAAGTGATGAATAAGTCATTTGTACATGTGAGGAAGAATAGTCTCTGAGGCAGGAAGCTACAGGCATTATTCCAGAAGTAATCTGGAAGCCAGTGTTGCTGGTGTACAGTGAGGGAGATAAGCTTAGAGAGGAGGTAGAGGGTAAAATAATCAAATATCATAGTGAAGTTTTTGGCTATTACTATGACATGGCAAACCTCTGGAGACTGTCGGATGGAGATCTGCCTTGCTAATATACGATTTTAACAGTACTCCTTTGTTTACTTTATAGAGAATAGGTTCTAGGCAATAACAAAAGAAACCAAAAACTAATAAGGGGCTCTTGAAATAAATTATGATGGTGGTTTGGACCAGGATGGTAAAAGCAGGGATGGTAATTCTAAATATTTAGTGACATTAGCACCAATAGGATTTTCACAAGTGGAAGAGTTCGCCTTAGCTGATGAACAGTCAGCTTATCTACAATTAATTACTGGAGAGAAGTAGTCCTGGGCATAGTTGCCCAGTGGAACATAGAGGTAATTTTGATGGGAACAAATGGACATTCTACTGAGCACTGATACTTTCTTAATGAAAAAGGAAACAAGATCACTAATGAACAGGTTGAAGATGAAAGTGCTAGAAGTTTGAGAAGAAAGGAAAATATTTGAAAGGCTCTTATAAGGAAATGAAAACTAGGAATGAAATGTTCTTATAAGGAAATGAAATATAGTCTCCTGGCTGGTCAACAGTAAGTACCCACTTAAAAGTAGTGATCATTCATTTAAAATAAAACTTATCAGCATGCTTCCTTAATAGGTCTCACTTAATGGATGCAGGCATGGAGTGGGTGGAGAGTTTAATTTAATTAGAGCTATGGATTAGCCAAGGTTTATGATGAAGAGAGGAATAAAGGTTATTATGATAAACCATGAGTTTAAGTTAGGTTAGGATGATAGTAAGGATCAAGAGAGTAAGGAATAATAAAAATAAATGAGGGAGATGGATCGATTGATAGTCTGTATGGAGAAAGGATTTTTAATTGGGCACTGAAAAACTAATCTGGAAAGATAAATGTAGTGGTTGATAAGCATGATGGAAAATTGGTTTATGGAGCTCTTACTTTATAGCTATCAGACTGACAAAAATCTATACACACAAAAATGTACATATAATGGAATACTATTGAGCTATAAAAAAGGATGCACTTTAGCCATTTGCAAAAATGTGGATTGAACTGGAGAGATTAATGCTAAGCAAAATAAGTCAGGAGAGAAAGACAAATATCAGATGGTCTCAACTAAGATGAAATACTGAGAAACATAACCAGGGGTCAGTCAAAGCCACACACCAAGAATGAACATCTGGCTGCAAAACTGAGGAAGTGGATGAGGGAAGAGATAATAAGGAGCACGGTAGAAGATTACTGAGCCCTACTGGTGGGCAGGGTCTAAGGATATGCATTTGTGGAGGTTTGAACTTATAACCCCCAATGATGCAATGCAAATCAACCTTACCGCAATAAACATAACTTAAATAATAGTCCCAATTAATAACCACATAGTAATTCAGGAAAATATAGTAATTATAAGGTAAAAAAAAGTGCATTATAAAAATTAGTTATTTAAAAAAGATGAAAGCTCTTGGGAACAGATGATAGCTAAAACTGAAAGTTCAATTAAGTGTATCTCCCAGATTACAGAGCAACAATCAAAGATACAGAAAATCTGAATAAAAAGATAAGAAGAATCAAGTATAGCAAGGATTCAAGATTCATGTCAGCCAAGTAGAGCCCCAAAATGGGAGTATAGAGGAAATGGGAGCAATAAGACAAAAAAACACAGAAATAAAAGCCTTTCCCAGGCTCAAAAGAGATGTGTTTGGGAATTCTGAAGGGCCTTTCAAGTGGAGGAACATAAATGAAGAGAGATCCACATTAACACACCTCATATGAACTTCCAGAAAGACACAAACACATATCACATGATATTCCAGAAAATCAAGTGTAAAGAGGTAATCCTCAAAGACTTCAAAGAGAAAAAATGTCATACACAGAAAGATGAAAATAATCAAGACTTCTTATTAGCAGTAGTCAATATTAAAAGACCAGTTTCTGGAGGAAAATTATTTTGAACTTAAATTTTATGGTTAACTATTTTCAATCAAGTAAGAGGGAGAGGGAGAGGAAAAATCTTTCTGATTTGCAATTATTTAACATTTAGCTCTGTAATCCCTGCATGAAGAAAAAAAAAAAAAAAGAGTATCCCAGAAAACATAAGTGAAGTTGAGAAAAAAAGACCTAAGTACAAGAAATGGAGGAAGCTGGAGAAAATAAATTTCAGAATGACAGCTGTGCAAAATTAAGATATAAATACACAAATGTCAAAATTAAACATAAATACACAACAAACTCCAAGAAGGATTTCTTCAAGAAAGAAAATAGAAATTAATCAAGCAATAGATGATTAAATGACTGGATGATTATAACAACATGGTAAAGAAAGTACCATGTCTCTCAGTAAGAAAAATAAAGTTAATTATTTTAAACTTCAGGGAAAGAAAACATTAAAACAGTTACCATTCAATCATGAAATAAAATGAAATAAAGCATAGTTTTAAATTATTGATGAAGTAGAAGGAAAGATCATCCACTTGATCTGGGTGCTCTAAGCTTTGTGACATTAAGCATGTGTAACTGTATTTGTCAGATACTTGTTTCACTTGAAGAAAAAATCCAGGAAGATTTATTGCTGGGAATTGCATCAGTGCAAACCCGTGATTTGCCTAGGCACTTCCAAAATACACAGGACACACTACCAGGAAGGCAAGTTTGTATCCCTGGGTGTGAACTGAAGCTTCTGTCCACACTGGAATCTTTTTGAGAGAAGTCTCAGCTCTGTTCTTAAAGACGTTCAATTGATTGATTCAAACCCATCCCCAATTATCTAAGACAGTCTATAAAATTAACACCGTGATTGGTGTTTAACTGAACAACTGAAAACTGTAACAGCCAAGCTGACACAGAAAACTAACCACAATTTGGAAAGAAGGGGTCATAATCTTAGGCCACTGTCTGGCTCTACAGTGAACAAAACTCACACAATGCTCATACTATCAGTGCATTTGGTCATATTTCAGCTTTCACAGTTTTTAGACAAAATGTCAATATTTTATATAGCTTTGTGTAAATATAATCAAGATATGGACGTAGCTAGAGAAGACCATTGAAATGCTTAGAAAGATGGCTCTTGTGGAAATTTAACTGGGTTGAGAAGACTGCAGTCAACCTAACATCAAGAGTTGGGAGGTAGTTAAAAAAATTGTAGGTTAATTCTATAATAACTTATTGTATGAATAAGTTAAAAGTATGACGGGGCCCTTCCTGGTGGTGCAGCAGGACAAAATGCAGCACGAAGAAGCTAAAGCCACTTCAGCATGAGTTTGATCTCCGCCTGCCCTGGGAGGTGATCCACATGGCACAGCAGACCTCTCCTGAACTGCCCACTGCTCCCCTCAGCAATGTACTTCATCAGTGGGTCTGTTCTGCTCTCCACTCTGTCTCTGATGAATCCTCTCACTGCCCCTGCACCTCTGGCCTGTACCCCAGTTCTATATGACAAATAAAATAAAAATCTTAGAAAAAGAAGATCATGCTTAGTGAGATAAGCCAGAAAGAGAAAGAAAAGTACCGGATGGTTTCACTCATAGCAGGAGTATAATGGACCAGGCGAGAAAATAACAAAAATAATGAACAACCATATACCAGAGACATTTTGTGGGTTGAGTGGGGAATGGGATCAAAAATGGGGGGGTGGGGAGGGACGTGCACGGGATTATGGTGATGGCATATGAGTGCCATGGTGATGGGAAACCCGCGGGGATTACACTTGAGATGGGAAAAAAAATGCACAAAATAATGTAAAAATAAACTGTTATTTAAAAAAAAAACCATGATGTATCTATCTGTGGGCACTCCAAAGTACATTAAGTGGAAAAGAAAAGTACATTGTTAAGTGAAAAAACAAGTACAGATCAGTATCTTTACTGTACAAAAAATATTTTTCTATTCATATGTATATGTATGTATGCATATACATAGAGCTATATATGTTTATACATGTACCTAAAAGCTTTAGTGCAATACCCTGGAGAGGAGGCTTTTTAATTTTGACTTTTATGAGAAGGAACTAGGGTAGATGGAGGAAGAGCAACTATTTCAGTTCTGTATATTTTTTTCTTATAATGTACATGCAATATATTTATTATTACTTTAAGGTTACCAGTGTTATGTGGGTATTAGATTTTAGAGGCATTGTAATATTGTTTCCCAGGTTAAAAAAAATCATAGAAACAAACAAATATTACATGCAATAGTTACGGTGCTCTTACTATATGCTAAATAGCATGTGATCTCTGGTAGTACCAAGGCAAATAAGAGCCTTCCCCCTGAAGGAGTTACAACTTCAGTGGGAGATGTTTGTATTCAAACAAAATAGCATAAAATACTGTGGTATGATGACAGAATCCTCTCAGGGTGTGATGAGAACACCTAAGCACCCTTGTAGACAGCTCCCATATGCATCTGGAGAAGCCACACATTCCTGATTACACAGAGCCTGGGAGAGTGTGATGTGGAGAGACTAGACAAGTGACTAGCTCTGAACTTTGCTCTCTCATCTATAAAATAGTTACTCAACTCTTACCCCACAGGTTGCATGCAGATGAAATGAAATTATATCTATAAAAAGCCTGGCACGTGGTGGCATTCAAATCCAAGTGCTTTCTCCTTCCGCTGACTCATACCAGAAGCTGGGAAATTTCCCCAGGTAGAAGGCTGATTTTCTTCTAGGATAAATACCAGAAAAACCCCAAAATCGTGCCTGACGTGACTGACTAATCAGAGGCAGGACCATGGCACAGATCTCCGGACACAGTTCATACCCTTTGCATGGCACCTACAGACACATCTAATCATCTCCTATTTTCTCCATGTTGTGATAGGGGCAGAGAGGTGGTGTGGGGGTGTGGAGAAGCCCAGAGCCCAAACCACAGCTGTTATGCTTCTTGAAATGTCAAGCTTCAGGTCTGTAGCCAGCAGTTCACCTGTGGCCCAACAACCTTTGGACATCCTCTGTGTAAAGTACACTGCTGAGGGGGGCAGCAGGAGGGTCAGGAGAAGCCTGCCGCACCATGTGGATCACCTCCAGACGGGGTTCGAACTCATGCTGAAGTGGCTTTAGCTTCTTAGTGCTCTGCTTTAACCTGCTGCGCCATCAGGGAGGGCCCCCATTCTCCATTCTATAATAACTCTTTGCACAGAGAAAAGAATGGGTGCTTCAACAACCAAAGATGTCTGAGCACTTTTAAATGCTTAAGGAATTCTGAGGGTAGAAGCGAATGAAATAATTAGCACTGCACTTCTGAGGGGCAGTTCTAGACAAGCTATACCTCAAAGCCAGCTGGGTATCTACACAAGATAAGTTGACAAAAGGGGCTCTTCAAACACTTTTTGCTAATCAGCTAAATTACAGATTATCATGTGGAGAGGAGTTCCAAATAAATGCTATTTGCATGTTGTCCTACTTTACTGTTGCTCTGTGTTATAGTTAAATTTTCTATATACCTATTATTAAACAAAAAGACTGCTTTTCTTTTAAAAAGTGAGTGATAATTGTGGGGTTTTTCCACTCTGTACAGTTGTTTAAGCATAAAGAAAATGTAATTTCTGGGCTAGGCCACCACAAAACTTTACACATTGACAATATTAATCTACCAAGGCTTCAGTTAACCCTATTACCTAAACTGAGTACTGACTGTACAGATACAAGAACAATTTTCTTTTCTCTCTTTAGCTACATCTTCCCAGAATACCTTGGTCCAGGAGGTCTGTGATTCTTGGAGTCTTGGTTATCACTGTTAATCAGCAGCAACCCATATTTCATGATGAACATTTCTCTTGCTGTAAACAGGAAGTCAGCTTCTTGATGGACTCAAGGAAGACAATGCCGTATGCACATCAGGATCGAGAAATACTTATTATCAGTAGTAATACTTCCACTCCCTGCATACTTCCTATTTGAGAGCATTTTGATAATTTCTGCATGTGTTAGCTCAATGCATCCTCTTAATACTTTGGAGGAAGTTATTATTCTCATAATAAGGATATGAAGGATATAAGAAACTTAACCACATTGCCAACATGAGTGGTATATTAGCTATTGCTCATTCCATAGCAAATGGACCCACAATGTCAAGACTTAAAACAATATCAAACATTTATCATCTCACACAATTTATAGACCAGGAATTCATGAAAAGCTTGGTGGTACTGCCACTCTGGGACCTCTCATAAGGATTTAGTCAGGATGTCAGGTGAGTCATCTGAAACTTTGATCTATTTCCAAGACAGCTCAGGCACATGGATGGCGGCTGGGTGTTGGCTTTTGGAAGAAGCCCTCAGTTTTCACTCTGTGGGCCTGTGTTAATATTTTGGTAACAAAGAAGCTGTATTTCATCAGAGTAATCCAAAAGAGAGATTAAGTGGAAATTTCAATGGGAGATGAATGCACTATTATGAATGAAGCTATCTTTGTGAAGGGGAGAAATAAGCCAAGGTAGCTTGAGTCTGCAATTGAGAAAAGATTGATACAGAAGGCAGAATTGGAGTTGAACAGCAATTACACACTGCTGTTAGTCAGGTATCACCTTGACCTCAGCATCTAGTTTTTTCTGAGTGCAGATTTACTTTAATCATAGAAACCATTTGGTTTTCTTAAAGACAAAAAGATAACAGAGAGAGAGAGAGAAAGATGGTTTCCAAGTGTTTCTCTAGACTAGGTATATCTATTTGAGTAAGTACAAAATTCTTTAAAGTCAAGTGTAATTTTTTCCTTAAATGAAAACTATTTCTTCTTTTTTTCATTAATTATTACTATTTAAATAAACTCAACTTCACAAATCAAATGCATGAGCTGATCACAGGGTAACAGTGGGTATCCTTATATCACCGGAAGGCAAGATTTATTTGTGCAAGGCATTGTCTGTGTTCTATAGAGCTTATGTTGTTTAGAAAGAAAAGACTTATATGAGGAACTGCAAGTAAAAATGATTGTTTGAGTAGTTAATTGTTTATCTTAGATAGTAAACTTCAGGGAGGACCAAGAGATGTTGTCTGAGAGGGAAAGAATGGATAGAGAAGGGATGATGATGGCCATTTGCATCGGTTTCTCCATTTATTGAGTTTCTGCAAAAGCAAAGTCTGAGGCAGACTTGGGTGGCAGTAGTTTATTTGGGAGATAATCTCAGGAAACAAAGGTGAGGATAAAGAAAGAGTGAGCCAGGATAGGAGCCAATAAAGGATACATTACCAGCATCCCTGCTAGAGGGGAGCTCTCTTGGGGGCCTTGGAGAAGCACAAGCTCCTATGTCCATCTGAAGGATGGGAGGACCGGCACTGATCACAGGCTGTCAACCCCGTTGAATGAAGCTTCTGGGTTAAGGCCTGTGGTCTGTGCCAGACACAAGCTGAATGGACATCTATGACTTCAAATAAAGCTCTAAAGCAAAGGAGTAAACAAATGCTATGACCTGCCCTTGAGAAGACTATGAGACTGACATTGCCCACTACAGCTGTGGCTAGTATCAAAGGTGGGTGGAGGAGATGTGGTGGAAGGCACAAAACCACATGCTCCACCGGGGAAAAAAAAAAAAACAAACCTTCCCCTGTACCCTCAACTTTATTGTCATCTCCAGAAAAGTATCCTGTGTCCAATCCTTTGTGAAGATTGGGAGGTGAAAGAGAGCTTTGGGAGGTTGGTGTGTGGGGAAAAGGAGCATCTGTAAGGAAGAATGGGAATGCATCTGGGGGCAGGCAACCTGTGTGGTCTGCTGTGTCCTGTCCACTCACTTAGCCACTATCTGCCCCTCCCCTGTGTGGAGCTGAACTTCTTCCCCCAAAGATCCATGGCACATGCAGTGTGGGGACAGTTATGTGAGAAGCCACCATCAAATTTCCCACCAGCTGTGTGTCCATATTTCACTCTGGTCATGCCTGCACCTTCCTGCCTCACCTGACCATTTAAATAACTTCCATCAACCCTCTCCCACAAATTTAGTTTTTCTATCACAATCTTTCATAAGGGCATGAGGAAAAGGCAGGGAACCACATAGAAAAGCCAGGGTGACAATGGGGCTCTTGTCACTCGCTTTTGCTACTTGACTACCTGGCCTTTAGAATTTCCTGGATTAAATTGTCCTTGGAAAGTGAGAGTCGGTAAGAGTTTTCATAGAATAAGTGAAAACCAGAAGACAGGCATGGCCTCCCCTTTTCCTCTCATTCTCTGCCTGGCTTTCCTCCAAGAAAGAATCGTCAAGACACTTGCAACTTGATTTATTCCTTTCCAGAAACTTCTAACAAAGGAAAAAGGTATAAAATGGGAAATTTAGTCCTGTCTCTTATCCATTTCCTCCAGTTCCCTTCTCTGTGGGGAAACAGTCGTGTGGAGGCTGTTACTGCTGGTGGCCATGGTAACAGAATAATTGACATACAGTCTGAAAGTCATAAACTTAATGAAACTATAGTTTTTATTGCACTTCACCCTCATCTCTGATTAAATCAGATCTACATAATGTGAAGATATTAAATTTCCATGTTTCTCATTTTCTCTCCCCTGCCAATAGAAAGAAAGCTCTGTTGTGAGGGAAGCCTGCCAGTGGGCTGGGAACATAATTGCTCTAAATTTTGCTGAAAAATGTCTTTTAATAATTGGTGCTGGCTGGCCCACAAAGCAAAGCAAACTTTTGAAATGGTTGGATTCTGATTCCAGAGATACAGTTGCTTTCCTTTGGCAGGTGGAGATTTTCTGGAGGTGTGAGGGAGGGGGCAGAGAGAAGCAAGACCTCAAAGGTGCCTCCTTAGCTCAGATACACTCTATGCAAGAACTAGTTCAAAGTGCTGTTTTTATTGTACTTTACCCTGTGTAGGACCTGTGGACCCGGGGACACAAGAGATCCAGAGCCTGGGAAAATGGTACTCATGAAATGAGACCTTCACCTGTATCACTTCTCACTGCCTTCAACACCACCAGTAAGACTGGGGATTGGGGCCCTCCCTGGTGGCGCAGCAGGTTAAAGCACTGCACTAAGAAGCTAAAGCCACTTCCGCATGAGCATGAGTTCGATCCCCGCCTGCCCCGGAGGTGATCCACATGGCGTGGCAGACCTCTCCTGGCCCATCCACTGCTCCCCTCAGCAGTGTACTTCATCTATCTGCCTGTTCTGCTCCCTGCTCTGTGTGTGGTGAATCCTCTCACCATCCCTGCACCTCTGGCCTGTACCCAGTTCTGTATCCATAAATAAATAAATCTTTAAAAAAAAAAATGGGGGTTGGAGGTGGAATCTGTGCTGAATGAGGAGGAAAACACTACATGGTAGTGTCTCAAGCTTGATGTTGGGTTCTCCGGAGTTTGAAAGATCAGTATCACTCTCGTAGGGGTGATGTCCAAACAACGTCAATCTGAAAGGTCATGTGATGAGATAATGCTGTGACAATGTTCAGGAAGGAGCCCTTAGCTCTATGGAGGCCCTCAGGAAGGGGTTAGGTCACCCTTAGCTCTTTATACATGCCAGACACCCTGCAAAGTGCTGTAATGGAAGGAGACTTCATCCTCTTGAATTTTATCTTAACCACACTTTAAAACAAAGTTAATAAACACAGAAGAGAGGGTATAGCGAGGTGCTGGTCTCCACTGGGGAGGATTTTGCCCTCCTCTCCACCTGCCCTACCTGAAGGAATTTTGACAATATACAGAAGCACTTGTGGCTGTCACAGAAAAGGAGGTACTACTAGCCTCTAGAAGACAGAGGCAAGGACATCGCTAAGCACCCCACACTACACAGGATAACCCCTCAGAGTAAAGAATGATCTGGCCTGAAATGTAATAGTGAAGAAGCTGGCAATGCTGGGCTAAAGGAAAACGCAGCTCTGTTACCAGGCTACTCATGCCCTCCGAGGCCAGGGGGCGCAGTAGCTCAGCAATCTGCAGGCTGATGCCCACACTCGTGAGACAGATGGGGAGGGTTGGGCTGTGTCAGGGGAGGGAGCCCAGCCTTCCTTCTGCAGGCACGCCATCGCCATCGCAGATGACTACACCGGAGCAGGGGGGAGCCTGGACATCTCAGGCTGAGCGGCGAGGGGGCAGGGAACGATGGCAAAGGCGGCACTTGCTGGTTTTGCCCTGACTGTTGCTGTTACTGCCTTGCTGCTGTGCTGGCCAGAAAGTCCCCAAGCTGGCACAGGCCCTGCACTCTAGGAGCTACAGAGCCAAGGGCTTCTGGCCTCTCCTTGCATCTACCCTTTTCCTCTCTTCTGCTTCTTCTTGACTTGGATTATTTTTCCTATCCTCTGCTTTTTCCAAGTTTAAGCAGTAGGCATGTTACGACAATGCGTTCAACCTCGGGGTACAGAGATGAGAGAGAGAGAACAGGTTCCACATCAGGACCTCATTCCTCCTGTCTTACGGAATCTACAAGGCAGAATTGCCTTGTAGATGAGAGAAATAAAAAAAATAAAAGCAACTAGTTGAAGAGAAATGGAAAAAAATAAAAAGAACTAGACTAGCAGTGAAAGCACTTGAAATTCGTGGGTTTGGATCCTTGATTTGATTTTCAGCAAGTATTTGAGGTAATCACCACCAATTAATAAATAAGGCAGCCATGCCTTACAGATATTAAGGAAATTTTCAAAGCCTCACAGCCAGGCAGTGATTGCCTTGGCTTTCAGTTATATAAACGAGCTAGAGATGGCCTCTCTACATTGGCCCCTCAATTGTTAGTTTCTTCCTTGTGTTTCTAGGTCATTTATTTCTCTTTCCCCTGCCCCCAGGTTGTTTATTTCTTCTCTGCAGGCTGAGCCACATTAGCTCAAAACCCCACGAGTGCCAAATTCAGTTTTATACATCCAATTGATTTAAAAATAGCCGAAACAAGCAGATTTTTAGTCATTTAGAGCTTACTTCCATGCAGACCCCAGAAAATCTCACCCCATATTTGTGGCAATGAACATGATAAGCCTTAGGTCAAAATCCCCAACCTGCTATAATATTGAGCCCTAACTTTTCAGAGCCCTCTGACTGGGACTCTCCCCACTATGTTACTGAATGGTACCCCTAGAGGTAAGCCCCATTTCATCACCACCTATCCTGGGAGTTTTCCTGTCTTCATCCCCATCTGTGTAGTGGCCCCTCTCTCCTAAGCTTCTGGCTTTGGGGAACGTCCCTCTGATGCAGGCTGCCCAGTATAGAGTGCTGTGCATTATTGCCTTGGGGGCTCACACCTCCTCTGTCCATCTGTCTGACATCCCTCCTCTCTGCCCCCTTACACATTCCAAGTCAGGCTTTTGGCTTTGTACCTTGTGGTTCACTTCACCCAACAAGGTCCACACTGGGTTTCAACAAATGGGATAATACAAAATACATAGCATCTAGGCAATATTCCCAGAGGAAGGCCATGGTTCACCCAAAATCTAAAAAAATTGACTTAGTTCCTACAAACCTGGGAAAAAAAATCAACATCACCCAGAGTTCTTAGACACATTAGTAATAGTATTACCATCACAGTAATTTTCACATTCACCCCCTGAAAGTGCTTGAACAAGGTAGAGGACCCCAGGAGTTGGCCATCTTTATTAAGATAGGCCATTATTAAGAACTTGCACTGGTTGAGCATTTCCTCTGCTTGAGGCACTATAGAACCACACCAGAGCAAAGTCCATCTTCCAGTTCTCTGGTCGTGGGTTAGGCCTGTGGTGAGTAGTATGCATTCACATGCATCCTGTCAATGTGCCTTCATTTAGTTCCTGAGAAAACCAACA
The DNA here is from genome assembly GCF_000260355.1 of Condylura cristata. Classification (NCBI taxonomy): domain Eukaryota; kingdom Metazoa; phylum Chordata; class Mammalia; order Eulipotyphla; family Talpidae; genus Condylura; species Condylura cristata. The sequence continues at coordinate 26,511,428 of NW_004567118.1, read as the reverse complement.
CAAGGACTTTCATACTGCTCCTGACTTGAGTTGCCATCCTGATTTACCAGCTGCTGGGCACAGAGCCCCTTCTGTCCTTTCTAGGACCAACCCAACCATGCTGACTAAAAGGGACCTCATTGGGACAGGAAACAAAGCCTTTTAGCAGAAACATAGGCATAGATGCACCAGTGTGTCCTGAAGCAACCAGGGACTTCCAGGGGAATGCAGGAGAGCTGTTATTTTCCAAGTTTCAGGTTTACTAGATCTGTTACGTCTTCTTAGCAATCCAATTTCAGGAAATTGCACACAGAAAGCAGTGGTATGAGTACTGTGGCCCACACCTCTTGGGGTAGACCCATTACATTTTAGCAACAGAAGTTATCTCCCAAGGCACACCACTGAGACATGCCCATTCTCCTAACGAGGATGAAATACTTGGAAGCCAATTCCAGGCAGAGCTGGGAATATGGCTTGGGGGCAGAGCTGGGAATATGGCTTGGGGGCAGAATATGGCTTGGGGGCACTGGATTCCAGTGTTGGCGGAAGGGTGACCTGTGGTCCTGTCCAGCTTCTGTCTTCCCTAATCACCATTTGCTGGTTAGGATATCACAAGTTAATAAGCTCAACGATGATGTCCTCTATCAGAAATGTCAGAAATATGAATTGAGTCCTATGATGACTGCTTGATCTATTATTGGCTTAGGGTTTATAAAAACAGACCTTGATAGTTAAGGTTTTTACTTTGACCTAGGTCCCACAAAGAGAGCATCTACTAAAGGAAGTAGCGGAATGATAAAAATGACAGATGCTTATGAAATGGCAGGCTTTGGTCTAAATCCTCACGTCTATATATAAAGTTTTAGTCCTTCACAATGTTATAAAGGCAGGTTTATTACTGCCCCTACTTTACATCTTAGAGGTAAGGAAATCAAGACCCAGAGATTAAGCAATTTGCCTCCAAGTCCTGAAGCAGATCCTAGCAGCAGTTCTTCAGCTTCAGAACCCCTGTGCTTTTTACCTCTTCAAGTTATGACCAGATGAGAGTCTGTTCTTACCTTGCACGGATATGGAACACTGATATATACCGAGAATATGCAGAATATTTCATGCTAGTCTCAAAACAAAATTTCGGACCTAATAAAAAATATGCAAAGTGTGAACCAACCACAATTCTTTTTTTGAACACATTAGGAAAAATAACACCCAGAAAAGATTTACATACAAGACTACAGGTATGATGTAAGAATTTCCATTCTGATTTTTAAGTGTAATTTTTTTTGCAATCTTGGGTTTTCTCACTATGAGTCTGTAGCTGATAGGAGTCCTCTCTGTAAGACAGGACACTTAGTGGTGGTGGTGGAGCTTTCTAGTTTCATTTCATGGGTTTTAAGATACTTGAGGTTAAGATATACTGTTAGTATTTACTAAACTTACCTTGTTTATTATTGAGGGTACTAGTAAAAAATGCTAACTCTGAGGACTACACCTGAGAAAAGAAAGCAAACATTGTACAAAAATGAACAATGATGTAAAATTTATATAAATAAGTTACATATTAAAAAATACTAATGCCATTACTCACTCTAAGGGCACTAAAATGAGAATCTTCGTGAGGGGAAAAACCCAACAACTTAGTGTCCTTGGCTAAAGCTACATCCAGAGAATCTTATTCAGTTGTCTTGGATGGAACTGAAGCGAATATTTAAGATCTTGGATGATAAAAATGCAGGCAGTGTGGATAAGAATGAGCTTAACCTCTCTGCATCCATTAGTGGTTGTCCCTGATTGGTGGCCTTGCTCCCAGCACCTGCCTGCCACACTATCTTTTTCTGTCCCCAACAAGAAGACCCTATAGATCAGGGTACAAAACAGACGTTAGTTCTTAAATCAATAAGCAGGGATTTATTGGATCAGTATTCAAAGGGACTGTTTCTCTTCTTTTTAAAGCAGATCAAAGTCTAGTGACAATATATAGACTGAAGTGAGTCTAGAGAGTCAGGCATCAAGCTGCTGTGACATGAGGGAAAAAGCAGGTCTCAACTTGGAAGGTCAACTATGGTAGGGAAAGTGGGGAATAATGGCATGGCTACAGCTTCCATTCACCAAAAGTCTTAGCTCAGCCTGAGTCCGGGGTTGTATGTGCAGGGACTTGGGGCATTGGCCCAGGGAGGTCCAGGCCTGATTTCAGGGAGCAAAGAACCAGTGATGGTGACTCAGGCTCAAGTGTGGGAATCTCAGACCCTTGCATGAGGATTATAGCGAGCAGCCCCATTGGAAGGAGCAAGTCAGGATGAAACAGAAGTAGACAGTGTTTAAACAAATGGAATCCTGAGCAAGGTATTCCTCAATTCCCCCACTTTAAGGACGGGGTTGATTCCACTATCAGTGAGTGGAAGAAAGGACTTTCAGAATGAGAAACAGTGTAGAGGAGATGCCATTTGGAAATTTAGCGATTTCCCCCCTCCCGCACACCAAAATACAGGATAATTAGAATTTCCCATTGTCTGCCAGTTAATCTCAAAATGCTGTCACAGATCTCCTTGCCAAAGACTGCTCACTAAATCTTTTTTCCATTTGACTTATTCATAGAAAACTCTCAGTACTTTTAGTTATCAAATATGTTGGGGGTTTTCCCACATCAAGAAATTTCTCCAACACTAGATGGGTATCTTACAATGTAACTCCATTCTGACACTAACCACCTAGAGTTAGAGCTGACCCTGCAGGTTAAGGGCTTATCTTTAGGGGTTTCCCAAAGATGTGTGACTTCCCCAAAGTCACATTATTATAAACTGAGATTTGCTTTTTATAAATAATTTATGGCTCTTGTCGCTTAAAAAAATTTAGAAGTTTTGAGTTGTGTGCTAGGAACCCTAGATGAAAACCAAAATATATATTTCTTTTTTTAAAAATCATGTCACACATGGAATCAACCCAAATGCCCAAAAGTAGATGACTGGATTAAAAAGATGTGGTGCATACACATAATGGAATATTACTCAGCAATCAAAAAGATAAACTCATGCCTTTTGCAGCAACAGGAATGAAGCTGAAAGGTATCATGCTTAGAGAAATAAGCCAGAAATGGTTTCACTCATAGCAGGAGCATAAAGGACCAGAAGGAAAAAAGAGTAATAATGAACAACTATATACCAGAGACATTTTACGGGGATAGAGAGGGGGAGGGGATCAAAAGTGGGGGCAGGGTATGGAAGTGCACTGAACTATGGTGATGGCACACAGGTGATTTGTGATGGGAAGCCCATAAGAATTACAACTGAGATGGAAAAAAGCACAGAATGATGTAAAAATAAACTATTACGTTATATTTAAAAAATCATGTCACAGGCACTCAAGTATAGGGTTCCTAGCACACAACTCAAGTATGGGAAGTGTATTCCTAACATGCACCCATCTAGAGCACGTTCAATTGACCATGCATCCTATGCCTTCCCTTATGCTGATGTGCTATGCCTTGTTTGGTCTGGATCATATCCAGAGGTATAGCTTGATTGTAGGTCCATATCTTTATACACTCAGGTCCATCTGACAGCTGTCTATGAGCAAGTATTACCAGGAACAGTATTTTAAATGTCAGTCTTCATTTTTCTAAGTGCCATTCATATCTATTGTAACATAGGTGCCAGGGGATTTATACCAAGTTTTGAGGATACTATTAGTTATGGTTGTTATGTTACCGAATGTAGGCATGATATGCAATGACATAGAAGCCAAAATCATGCCACTAGCTTTTGAGAAAATAACCAAGGTCACCTGGCAGGAGACTGAAGGCTAGGCTCTCAAATCACAGTGGGTTTGGAACAGTGGAACAAAAAATCCTTGACCCATTTAAAACAAATTAGTCTCCCTCAGATTGGAGTTTAGGGCAGTATTTATGGGGTTGAATAATTCTGAACATGGAAATTGCTAGATGAGTGTTGCTTTCTGCTTAATCATGGTGTCACTTGAATTTGGATCTCGAACAGTAAACACCAGTCACCTCTTGCTTCTGAAATCCATCTAACCATCACTTCATATATCTTAATTCTCTTTCTCCTGGCTGTTCAGTTCCAACAATGAAATACCATCTCAAAGACAGCAAACACTCTTCTGTGCCAGCATTCTGAAACACAGCTTGTCAAATTATGGAATATTTGGTTTTTCTTTCTTGTGTTAAATGGGTCAAGGTCTTTGTTCCATTGTTTCAACCCACTTTGCTATTCTTGTAAGCTTATAAACAAACCATCGTGACCACCACAATTTTAGCTACTGATCATATTGACATAGGAGACACTTCTCTCCTGAAATATATCAGAGTTCTTTGGGGGAGAAATGATCTCAAAGCAAATTCAAGACAACTACCCAGATACTGCAATCCCATGAGCCACTCACACATCTAGCACCCCCCAAACCCCACTCTCCATCTTCTTTTTGTTCTATGTGATACATCGCAGTGTAACTTCTGGACTTCTCCATGTGAAAGAGCCTCTTCCCAAGAAGCCCCACCATAAACACAGCCACATGAGGATCCCAGCATGTGTTCAGGCACTAATGAAGTCTCCTTGTGCAGAACTGAGTACAAGCACAGATTGTATGTGGGAGTAGATGTTCTCTCTGTGTCTGCTCTAAATGTTGTTTCCAAGTTAATCATTCCAAGAGTGGGAGATGAATGGGGATTACCTGAGCTACAAGAGAGCCGAAACAAATCAGCTAACTGGGATCATGGGAGTCTGCAGGAATTTTTCTCTTGCTCTTTTTACCCCTAACTAAGATCTATGGGTTAATTAGTGGGCCAGTCAACTACTATTAGCTGGCACATCCTTTACCAACACTTCCCTTTACTGTTCCCATGGAAAGCCTACATTTTCCGGCCCCCATTTCTGAGCTCTGGAAACTTCTCCTGTGGTCCCTTCCCCTGGAGGAGCAATGACCTCCCACTGTTGCTAATGTTGGCTTCCCTATTCTACCACCAGTACAACCAATTTCATCGACTTTAAAGACCCCAAGTTCTTCCTCTTTGGTCAATCAAGTTCTTAAATAACACCTACTATTTTGAAGCATTTGCGAATTAAGTCCTTTAATTCTCCTAAGTTTCTTCATGACATGGGTACTAGATTGTCCCTGTTTTATAGATATGGAGACAAAGTAATAGAGAGGAAACATAGTAAGTTAGTGGGATTCAAGACAGACTCTGAATTTTATACTTTGGACCAAAAATAAAACACAACAAATGAAATCCACACATAAACAGTATCTTGGTTCACTGGATTTTTAAAGCAATAGCACAATAAAGTAGTTTTCCTCCCAGTCTAGCTCCTGGACTAGTACATTGGTATCACCTGGTAACTTCTTAGAAATGTAGCTCTTACTCTCCACCATAACCTACTGCAGCAGAAATGGGAAGGGGAAACACTATTTTAAAAAGATGCTTGGCAAAGTTTAGGAACTACTTTAGGACATGGTTCTATCCTTGAATTTTTTTTTAAATGTATTCACCCCTAGAATATTTCTTGGGCCACTGTGGCTCTCTCCCCACCAACTAAACAGTAGCTTGTTTGCCTTTCCTCACTCCCCTGCCTCCCTCATCTCCTTTCCACTTGGGTTGGTTCCTCTGAGTAGCTGTGCATACATATCCATCCCCACAAGACATTGTGGGGACAGAGTACACACCCCTAAGGTTACTCACCTTCTAATCCTAGGGACATATGGCTATGCTATGTGACATGGGCAGGAGATTGTAAGCTTCTAATCAGATGACATTAAAGTGCTTAGCCTGGATTCTCCAGGTGAGTCCAACGCAATTATAAGAGTCTTTAGCAGGACAAAGGGAGATGGTGAACCAGGACCAGAGAAATAGTTTGGAACATGGAGGGAAGAGACATAAGTCAAAGAATGCAAGTGGTCCCTACAAGGTGGAAGAGAAAAAAAGAAGATTCTTCCTTAAAGCTTCTAGAGGCAACAGAATCCTGCTGACCTCTTGATTTTAGTCCAGTGAAATTCATTCTGGACTTCAGAGATGGAAGATAACCAGCTCATTATTGTGTTAAGTTTGTATTGTGGTAACTTGTTAGAGCAGCGATAGGAAACTAATACACATTCCTTAAAAGATTATCAGGGCACATTTGACATACACAATTGTAGTCCTAAAAGAAACGATGGTACAGAGGGATTATAGTGTCAAAAGGACGTTGGCTAGGTGTAGGACAGACAGGTCACTGTCCGTGAATTCTCACCTGTGCGCACAATTACAAGATCATTTACGTTCAGAGAACAACAACTTTGGAGTTTACTTAACAAGTGGGGTACACAAAGAGTCTCTGAGGCCACAAGTGACTGGCCTCCTTGCGCCAGAGAGTGTCCACAGTCTGAACAGACCACTCATTCAAGATGGTGCTGCCCATCAACCAGGCCCTGGAGCACATGGCACTCGGGCAACCCAGCAGGCCAAGACCCAACTCACCGCTTTGGGAGGTGCTCACAGGCAGGGCTGAGAGGACTCCATAGCCACCCACAGCAACAGTCTGACAGGACTGGACACTGGACCAGACAGCTACAGAGGCAGCAGCACCGAAGTGATGCCATACAACAGTTCTCAAAAGTGACCTGGACACAGAGGGCTGGCTAGCCATGGACAGTGCTGGGGAGGACTTGTGAATTGTTGGCTCACGCTAGCAATAGTTCTTTGAGACACCAGGCCCAGGCCCAGAGTGTCTGGTGCTCCCTTCAGGTGGTGTTGGAGGCAGGCCAGAGGCACATGTGACCAGCCAGGCCTCTGCAAAGCATTTTGGTGTCTCTTCTTTTTTGGGAGGTTGCCTCGTCCTTCTTTCTTATTCAGAGGTCAGGGACAGAGCCCCTGTGAGAGATACTGAGTGCCCCAAGCCGGCTGCTGCCCTGCCTTTTATCCTTCAGGTCTGATTGGACCGCTTTTCTATCCTAAGGCTGATTGGATCGCTTACCCATTGGCTCATAGCTCACACCTGATGGGTCCATCCTGTGGTCCAGACACCAGATTTACGGGCTTCTCTACTGTCTGCAGCTGGTGAAAGCCAACACGCTAGTACTGGCCCAGTAGACCCCAGCTCCTCCCTGTTGCTTCAGGCCCCGGGGAACCAGCGCCACCCCGCATCACTGCCAGCCTCAGCCTGCAGCCTGAGCCTCAGCGACCACTGTTAGCAGGCAGTAAAATGCCCACCACTCTTGCACTTGCACTGCCACGAGCAGTTTCTGGGGCAGAGCAGCATGGAAGAGTCTGCCCACAGAAAGCAAATCCTGGTGTGGGTAGAAAGAGCAGATCTTGCCCACAGCTTGTGTTGTGTGTCCAGGTCTCAAAAACACACTTTCCTATTCATTCTCACATTTCACCCACTCCCAATCTTACCTTTACACTGCCAAATATGAGTCAGTTTTCAACCCCTCCTCTGCCTAAACCCTATCAGTGTGACATCTAGAATTCCCTTTGTATAACCTAGCCATTGCCCCTCTAACTTCAGTCTTATTTTGAACATTCTGGTTCAGGACATCCTCATATCTTTGAAGGTGCTAAGAGGCTACATTTTCTCTCACAACCTAAAGACATGAGGGTCAGGAAATAGGTCAATGTCTTCCTAAGTATACGGGAGCTACACTCTGACCATTTACCCTTCTGCACAAAGCTCTTATTTCAAAAGCTCACGCCATTATCTCTATCATGCTCTCTCTTGTCCTTTGTGCTGTTAGCCTGCCAGTCATTCCCATCATTCACTGAAGATGTGGGCTCTTAGATTTGTCCTGTCTACTGCTATCCTCACCAATATTCTTGTTCTAAAAAAGATTTATTTATGCAGACAGACCTGGGGTACAAGCCAGAAGTGCAGGGGGTGAGAGGGTTCACCGGAGACAGAGTGGGGAGCAGAACAGGCAGATTGATGAAGTACACTGCTGAGGGGAGCAGCAGGCGAGATAGGAGAGATCGGCTGTGCCATGTGGATCACTTCCAGGACCAGGGATTGAACTCCCACTGAAATGGCTATGGCTAACTTGCAGTGCTGTGCCTTATTCTACTACTTCACCAGGGAGGGCCCCCCCATCAATATTCTTGACAATAGGAATATCTGCCAATGACTTAAACAGCATCCTGGCTCCGCTCAGATATATCATCTCCAAATATATTTTCCAACTCTGTATCATCTATGTTCTTACATGCTACACCTATTCCTGGTCTCTCGCAATAATCCATCTTCCTCAAAACTGTAAGAGTTTGCAAAAATGGAGCTACCATGTGACCCAGAAATTCCATGCCTAGGGATCTATTCAAAGAACACAAAAACATTAATTCAAAAGGATAATGCACCCCTATCTTTACTGCAGCAATAGATAAATCCTGGAAACAACCCAAATGCCTATAACTGGATCAAGAGATCTGGCGTATGTATGTATGTATATATATGTGTGTGTGGTGTGTATGTGTGTGTATGTGTGTGTGTGTGTATACACACACATACTTATATTACACATATACAACAAATGGAATACTACTCAGGAATCAAAAAAGATAAACTCATGCCACTCACAGCAACATGGATGGAGCTGGAGGATTATGTTCAATGAAATAAGTCAGGAGGAAGAAGAAAAATATTGACTAGTTTCACTTATAGGACGAATTTAAGGGAACCAAATAAGACATAGGGAGGAAAAAGTATTGTTATTGCAATACAAAACACAACTAAACAAAAACAGGCAATTATAAACCAGAGTGATCCTACAGGGGAGGGGGACAGAGAGGGATCAGAAGGAGAGAGGAATGTGGGAGCTATGGTGATGGCGGGTCAGGGAGGCGGGAAGTAAACATTTTGGTAAAATGAACAATAATGTAAATAAATATGTAAATAAATAAATAAACTGTAAGAGTTTGGCCCTATGACCACCACTTCTAGGCCTTTTATTCCGATATCCTCAATGCCACAATCTTTTGATTTCTTTTTTTTAAAAAGATTTATTTATGCAGACAAGAACTGGGTGTAGGCCAGAGTTGTGAGGGGTGAGAGGATTCACCAGAGACAGAGTGGGGAGCAGAAGAGGGGGATCGACGAAGTACACTGCTGAGGGGAGCAGTAGGTGAGACAGGAGGTCTGCCACGCAATGTGGGTCAGCTCCCTGGCCAGTCAGCTCCCTGGCCGGTCAGCTCCCTGGCCGGGATCAAACTCATGTCGCATTGCCTGGGGACAGCTTCATAGTGCTGCACTTTAACCCCTTGCACCACCAAGGAGGGCCCCACAATCTTTTGATTTTACTAGGATTTCCAAACTCCATTCTCACTTTTCTGATAGCTCAGTTTTCTAATGGCTCAACAGTTTAACCATTTACTTGCAAACACTCCCATTCCCTTGATTCTCCCCTACCTACCTATTCTCATTATCTTGCTCACCTGATAAAACATCTGCCTACCCTGTGCCATCACATGAGCTATTGAAGTTTGTGTAGAAAACTGTAGATCTGGGTTTTGTAAATTAATATGCAAAGGTTACATTAAAATCAGGAGGCCCTCCCTGGTGGACCAGAGGGTAAAGCACAGCACTGAGAAGCTAAAGCCACTTCCGCATGAGTTTGATCCCTGCCTGCCCCGGAGGTGATCACATGGTGTGGCAGACCTCTCCTGACCCTCCCGCTGCTCCCCTCAGCAGTGTACTTCGTCATTTGGCCTGTTCTGCTCCCCGCTCTGTCTCTGGTGAATCCTCTCACCCTCCACATCTCTGGCCTGTACCCCAGTTCTCTATGAATAAATAAATCTTTAAAAAAATTATAAAAAGCAGGAGGCTAAATGAGAATAGCTTTGCACACATAATCAGCCAACTACAACACTCCATGTGTCTTCCATTCTGACCAGCTGTGGCTCTGCTTCCCCAAACCAAAGCAAACTATGAGGCAACTTTACTTAGCACTCCCTGGGAGGACACAGAAGAGGCTGTTGGTCTTGGTTCAAGGGACATGCATCTGCATCTCACCTTGACACTATGCTTGCTTTAAGGGAGCAAAAATCTGCCACGTCAATATTTTTGGCAAAAGATTAACTTCATGGGAGTGGTTCTGAAGACTCCCTTGAAAATAAACTGACAGGGCATACAGAAGTCCTAATCTTATCTCTCTTCAATGGAGGAGGCAGAATTTAATCTACTTACTTTTCTCTACTGTGACTTCTCTAGAAACCACCCTAAGGAACCTTCCCTTTCTTCCACACAAAGTCCTTCTCTCTTAGCTAAGCTATTTTAGATGACATCTGAGGACCCCCGCTGTTGGTACAATGGGTTAAAACACAGCACTATGAAGCTATCGAAACCACTGCAGCATAAGTTCAATCCCCAGCCAGGGAGCTGACCGACATGGCACAGCAGACTTCTCCTGTCCAACCCTCTCACCCCTGCATCTCTGGCCTGTACCCCAGTTCTATATGTATAAATAAGTAAATTTAAAAAATAAAAGGGTAGCATCTGAAGCCACATGACTAGTTGTTCAGTCATGCTATGTCTCTCCCAAGTATCCAGGCGGTACACATGTTATTATCAAATTGATAATTTTCTATTATCAATCTGTCTGATGCTTTTGTTGATTATTTATTAGCCTCAAAGTACCCATACGGATACAGGATGATTTCCTTTGTACCCCAACATTATCAAATTGCCTTTTTGTTATTTTCCAAATACCCCTATTTTGTTGATGAAATAACAGATTGGTTTTTGTTTGGATTAACCAGGTCACCAGTTTCTTTAAACAATCTCAACCTTTATTGTTACCTCCCATTCTCTTGATGCATCTGTTTCTGCCCAGAGTCATGGGGTTTTGAGTTCCTTCCTCGAGAATTAATTGAGGACTCTAACCACTGCAGCTGATTTTGAAGCTGAGATTTATTGAAGTGATAAAGCAACAGAAAGCTCTAGGGACCCCTTTAGGGTGAGTATCTCTAGAGAAGATCTGAGGCTAATCTCTAGAGAATCCAATCTAGCCAATCTGAAGGAAAACAGCCTCTTCCTTATGTAGGCCACGAGCCTAACACAGGGGGTGATGTTATTCCACCTGTGAGGAAGGATGGAGGCTTTGGAGCAGCTGATGCCACTGTAGGAGAAAATGCTTCTTTATGCGTCCCATGTTCAAAAACTAGAGAACACATTCCACGCAGAGATGGAGATCTTAGTACTATAACAGACAGTGTCAGATTAAATTCAGTATTCCTTTCAAGACACATTTCCACCACTGGGTCCCTTTGGTCTGACGATGGCTCAGTTACTATACCACTTTGTCATCTCTGGACTGATGCCTCTAACAAAGTCCCAAGGGACAGAAGGTTAAGTCGTGGCTTGCTGTTAATCATTAAGGATGACCTTCATTCATGGCTGTTACTGCTCTTGCTTCCAAGACTACCCACAAATGGTAAGAGGCAATCATGTCCAAAAGGTCCCCTAAATCACCTACCCCCACAAGAGAAAGCATAGTCCTCACTTTTGAGGGGAAAACTGGATGGAAGTCTCTTTTTCTGTAACTTTTTTCTGCTTATTAGGATGCAGACCCTCCCTACACAGCAGTGAAATAGAAATTTCTCAGACTGGAAGAGGGAGCTGCAGGGCACAAATTTGGCACAAATTTGGCCAAAACCACCATAATGTGGCTTGGATTCTCTGAACTACAGAAAGGTTAGTAAATGTGGACAAAGTATGTGGGCAAGAATAATGATGAGAGCAACACCCACTGCTGAACATAACCATGGTCACCAACCAGAACCTTCCCCATGGGTTCAAAGTTCCCATTTCATGGATGCAAACATTATCTTGGAGTTGGGCTCGTTTATCTTCCATTATGTTAGTTAACTCAAGGAAACTTAATTTCCATACTCTTTTTTTCCATTTAATTTCTAGGCTTTCTTTCCCACTATGATGCAGTACCTCCCCCCCCTTCTTGGCCATCTAAAGCAAGATTGTGCTGTATTTGGTTTAGTTTCTCAACTTCGATTGTAGTGCCCAAATGATCTGACTGGTAGCATTAACAGACTCTTCAGCCTCTATCAATCCCAGAATACTGTATCTGTTTTCCTGGACCGTGACACCAGCATAAGCACCAAAGTGAATGTGCCCTCAACCAGCCCTGACCCAACTCTGTCAGCCTCTGTGTTGGACAGCTAAGGGCCCATGATTTTCTGAGCTTAAAATTCTGGTCTGACTGTCACCAGTTCCTAGGTGCATGTGTCCTTAGTTTCTTGGGTTTTGCTACCTGAACAGGGAGCGTTTAAGTAGCCAAGTCTTACGCACTAGGTGGAGGGTTGGTGGCTCAGTCTTTGAAGAAGAAATACATATGGGGAGGGGGGGCGGTGCTCTGGCCAGCCAACTAGAAAGCTACTTTTTGTTCCTGGATAACAGAGAGAAAACTTGGGGCAACCAGGATATAATTTCACCAAGTCTGTTGCAGTTAGGTTAGTGGGTGAGACATAAGAAAGGCTGGCATTGCCCTAAAGCCAGAAATAGTGCAATGGGTAGAATTTTAAAGGTTGACACAAAAGCTCTTTGTGGATCCAATAAGGTATTTTACTGCTCTGCGTTTTGAAGTGTTTATAGCAGAAGCATCACCAGGGGAGGCCCCATAATAACAGTTTTTTTGATTCTTTATGGTCTTCTATCAGTTTGGAGAATATACCTTCGAATACCTGCAATCCTCTCAAAATCACCACAAGATTGTCAATCAGGACTGGTAGGAGGCCAAAGCTCTGTAGAGAAAAGGGTGGTTGTAATAGACTGGAGCTCTTATCATGTTGAGTAAACAGGAAGGCATGTCACAGAAGTCAATTTCCTTGGTAAAAGACAGAAGGAGGAAACAGAAAAACATGTAAGTAAGAAACTTTAGCATGATGGGATTTTTTTTACATTTTGTTTTCTGAGTTGTAGCTTTAAGTCATTCAAGGAGTTTACAGGAGTAGGTTGTAGGTGCAGGACCCTCTGTGAAGGGAAGAGGGGTTGCTGGGGGAACGTACTGGCTGATGTGTGCCCTGTGGGGACCAGGAGCTCTATCCAGTGCCTTGACAGTACTTGGAATTGCTAAGATCACTTGAGATGGTGCTTCTATTTTTCCTCCAGTGGACTCTACAGGATTTTACAATCACCCCGTCTACTGATTCAGTGCCCGCAACAATCTCTGTTTAAGTTGGGGTTGGCAGAGCCCTGTATATTCTCTGGGGACTGTTGTAGCTGGCCTAGGTTAAGTGTGTATTTTAAAGTTGCATCTCTTTCAAAGTCTATTAATAGAGTAGAGGTTAGAGTAGGTCTCCATTTTGCAACTTAAAGGGATTAATTGTTAGTGTGCCACAAGGGGTGACTCGTACCCTTAGTAAAACCACCAGAAACAATTTACTCCATGTGTCTTGGGTTTCCTGGCATAACTTTGCCAGTTCACTTAGTGTCTGCTTTATCTTCTTTTACTGTTCCCAATGACTGAAGTTGTTAGGGAGAATGTAAGTGATATTTTATGCTGAGAGCATAGGCGGCCATTTGGGTAACCTTTGTTGTAAATGCTGGGTCATAGTTACTTTGAATAGTCTTTGATAGTCAAAATTTGGGGATGATTTTCTTGGTGCAGGCTTACTAAATTTAATGGCCTCTCTCAGTCTGTAAGGGAAAACTTCCACCTATCCTGCAGAAGTATCAGCAAATACCAACAGTTACTTATATGCTTGTGCATCAGCACTTAGGTGAAGTCTCCTTGACATCCCTTTCCAGTATATATTCATCACTGGACTGGAGGGTGGGTGTAAATTTAGTAGTCAGGGGCCAGTCTGGAGATTGTTATGGTAGCAGATTTCACCACTTATAGTATAAGCTTTGGTAGTTTGACCGAGGCTCGTTCTTGAGCTCACGGGTGGATAGCTTTCCAGAGATTCCCATTTCCATTGGGTTGAACTGTGCAAGGCCTTATAATTTTAAACAGCAAGTTGTCTGGGGAAAATCCCTTCCTTGTTATTTTTATCAGCCATCCCTGCTTTCTGGGCAGATAGACTTAACTTGTAGCCTATTCCTGTTTTTCCTTACTACACGTTGGTACCAAAGATTAATCCTGTACAATAGGGAGAAAAGGACATTCAAGGGCTTTGCAGCTGCATCGGCAAGGTCATTACCTCAAGCCTGGTCAGATAAACTACTTTTATGTTCCTTACATAAAAATAACAGCCATTTCAGCTGGCAGGTGTATTGTCTGTAATAATTTTGAGAGTTCCAGATTCAGGGTTGATGGGAGAATGTTCACCTTTTAATCTTTCTAGTTCCTACCAAATGGTAGCATGAACATGCAAAACCCAAAACATGCTGGCTGTATACTCGCTAATTTTTTTTTGTTTTTTTAATAGTACTAAAGCTTAGTAGGGTTATAAGCTTTGGCTTATAACTGGGGGAGGGGACTTTGCTTCCACTGTTTGCACGAGGAGACCTTCTCTGTTCCTGTTGGTGGACTGCCTGAAGGAGTTGCTTGCTGGTATGGGTGCTACTGCTATCAGAGAAGCCTGGTGTTTCTTCAGGTTGAGCTAGGTCTGATCTCAGTTACTAAAAATCTTGAAGGACTCATTTAACAAGACTCAAGAGATAGTTGGAGGTCCTGCTTCCAACTATTGTGGTGAATATCAGATGTGACCTGATTAATGAAATGCATCCCAGCCAAGTTTGTCCCTCATTTGACAATGGGTTCATATTAGTGATCTCATGGAAGCCTCTATGAATCCCTTTAAAAGCACAAAGGGACCTCCTTGGGGGTACAGGAGTGAAGTCTCAGCACTATGAAGCTATCACCAGCCCCTGTGGCCTGAGTTTGATTCTGGGGCAGGGAGCTGACCCACATGACACAGCAGACCTCTCCTGTCTAACCTGCTGCTCCCCTCAGAGTATATTTCAGTAGATCTGCCTGTTCTGCTCCCCACTCTGTCTCTGGTGAATCCTCCCAACCCTACCCCACCCCCACTTCCCTTCTAGTTGTAAATCAGCACTATATTTGTCCTCTTCCTTATGAATTTTCTGTCTTATCTCTACTTCTTTTGGTGGATCAACAAGGGATCTATACGAGAAGGACAACCACTAAGATGATGAAGATATATGGATAATCTCTCTCTATATATATATGTGTGTACTTCTATACATATATGTATATACCTCTCTATACAGATATGTATATATGTATATGTCTCTGTCTCTCCCATTTATCTCAGCCTCTCTGTTTCTCTAAAGGAAGAAGGGAGGCCATTGAGGATTTATGCTATGGAGTTATATGATCTGGTTGGTGATTTGGATCTATTGTGTGGAAGATAAAGGGACAGCAGAAGAATCACAAACACTGATCAGAAAGAAGGCACTTTCATATCAGGTGCTTAGTACCATGCCTGGCACATAATATGCACTCATTATTAAATATTAGCTATTTTGAATTGATGATCTGTAGTCTTTCTTTATAGAAAAAAATTAACAAAGAGAAATAATTATCTGATAAGGACATCCCCTTTATGAGGAAATCAAGCCTTTCTGTTAAATGTAGCAACGATACTTTCTTCTAGCTCACCAAGTGTATATAGGTATATATATACACTTGAGGATGAGGCAGCCTGGCTAAGCTTAACTTTTTTCAGAAAAGTATTACTGTAGAAAAGGCAGAATTTCTTTTTTGGGGGGTTTTCAAGGAGGAGGGGTCATAGAGAGACCTCTGTGGGAAGCTTGCAGGGAAGAAGCAGTAGCTACTTGTACATCACACACACCAACTTATATATGAGGCAGCTCCATGAACCTTGATGCACCTGAAGTTGCCAGCCCTGGGCCAGTTCTGTGTGCAGCTCCAGCGTGACAGCAACTTCTGTTGGGTGCCCACACTACCAAGCTCGGCAGCAACAGGACTGGCGTGGTATTTGTCCATCCCTGTGGGTCCAGCTCATGCCTGTGGTTCTGGTTTGCTCTTTATTTTATATCCATTGTTCCTTTTCAACTGTCCTTTGTCTCCTTCAGATATTAATTAATATGAAATCACCAGTTTTGTAGAGATAGCAGTCAGCTTCCACAATTGGGTAATTATGTATATATATATATGTATGTATGTATGTATGTATATGTATATATATAAGCATATATACACATACATGTATATTTGTATTTGTATTAGAAGAAACAGAGAGGTTCAGATTGATAGGACAAAGACAGAGAGAGTTATGCCATATACCTATATACAGATACATATAGGGAGAGATTCTCTCTCTCTATCATCTTTGTGATTGTCCTTCTAATATAGATCCCTTATTGATCCACCAAAAGAGGTACAGATCAGACAGAAAATTCAAATGAAAAGGGCAAATATAGTGCTGATTTACAACTGGAAATTTCTACACGTACTTCAGGAGATTTCACAATAAGCACAGCTCTGGGTATATTACAGGCATTTATAAGTCTTCTTGAAAAACTGTTCAATTCAACTTTAAGGCCATTTGCAGGTATAATTCAGATTCACCAGGGCCCTATGTAATGAACCAAGAACACAAAACTCTTTTCTAGCTATAAATTCAGAGTTTGAGAAATATCAGTTGAAGCTATTACTCCTCTATCAATTTCCTGGGTGTTTATTATAGGAGATAAAGGTTGTAACAGTTGTCCATGAGAGACCAGTCATGTCGACATCTTCTGTAAAACTTGGCCCTGAGAAACCCACATTTGTAATTTGTTAATTAAGTCACTAGAGCACAATATTGATGGACTACATAACAAACTAATAGGTTTATAATTTAAGAAGAATGGAGGTTTGTTTATTTTGAAATAGTATGAACTGTACCATGATTCCCATCAGATGGGGCCACATTTTTTTTTTAAAGATTTATTTTATTTGTACATACAGAACTGGGGTACAGGCCAGAGGCTCAGGGGCGGTGAGAGGCTTCACCAGAGACAGAGTGGGGAGCAGAACAGGCAGACTGACGAAGTACACTGCTGAGGGGAGCAGCGGGTGGGCCAGGAGAGGTCTGCCACACCATGTGGTCACCTCCGGGGCAGGCCGGAATCGAACTCATGCGGAAGTGGCTTTAGCTTCTCAGTGCAGTGCTTTAACCCGCTGCGCCACCAGGGAGGGCCTGGGGCCACATTTTTAAAAAAATAAAGTTTTACAAGCCTGCAAAAAGTGAACTTTATTTTTCTGGGGGACTTTAAATGTTGTGTGGGCAAAAAATATCTTTGATTGTTTTATTCACTATAGGTTTCAAAACAATGCTAAAGTACCATTACCCTTCCCCAGTCAGAAAGTACCCTGGTACAATGTGTAAAAGCACTTTATTTAGTTTGCTGTTCCTGAAGAAAGAAAGGTTTTAAGCACTTCTATTAAAGACACTCTTCATTGTTAACTTAATAGCTCTTCATTCACATTTATTTTTCTTTTTGCTAGAAAAGTCCACATTTTCTTAGAACTGTAATATACCAAGCCCAGACAATAAATCATGAATCAAGTTTGCTTAGAAGGTTTTGTAAAAGTTATTACTTTGTTGATAAAAGAAGAGAACCATTGCAGGATAGAATCTTTGTTTATTTCACCCATCTTTCAGCCTTCTCTTCTGCTTTCTGCCTTTGAAAACAGTCACAATATTCATAGCAGAGACAACTATCCTACAACCATGAACAAAATAAGGCACCCATGCTGGGGTTGGCAGAGCAGAAAGATGGAAGAACCCTACTGAGATGGTTGAGTAGTGCAACCAGTTTTGGAATTACTGCCTGTGACCTTGAAGCTCTATGAGATACCCAAGTGTCTATGCATCAGTCTCTGAAATCCAGACTTTCTCTTACTATAACCAAAGCTTAATGGCTAAATTTCTGTCAGACTCTAAGAGCACAAAAAAAGAAAAAGAACTTATTTAAACTTTTCTGAGACTTGTTTTTACATGCACAGTTGTGCCTAGAAGCTATCTACTAAACTTGAGTTGAGCTCAAAGACCGAGTAGAGCCAGGAGCCTGCAAATGCAAAGGAAGGGGTGACCCAGAGGTGAGGGGCCCAGTCACAGAAGTGAGAAAGTCCAGTCACCTGAAGAAAAGCTTCTTCATACTTCATGTATGAAGTGTCCTGTACCTAGCCAATGGACTTTAGTCAAGTCCACATTTCTTTGACCCTGACTTTCAACTTAATTTATAAAATCAGTCAACTTTATTCTTAATCCCAGTCTCCAAAGCCCATATAACTGCATTCACTTTCTTGATGAAGGGGGTAGATTGGTGCTAAACTCTCACCTCCTTGCCTATCAATTAGTAATAAAGCTGCTTTTTCTTTTCAAAGTCTCTGTGTCAAAATTTGGTATCTGCATGTTGAGTAGAGAGCTCAAGTGCTGTGGTAATATTACTTGCAGCCAAAGGCCCTTCTAAGTTATAGAATTCTTTAACTTTTCTTATTAAATTCATGCCTCAAGTAATGCAAAGTTTGACCTCAGTCAACTAGACTTAGTTCTTCCTCAAGGCAGTTTACTGTTTGCTTTTTTCACTGATAAATTTATATTGTTTTATATTTTATATATGCATTTGTAAAATCTTTCCTGCATTAATAGTAATCTATTTGTCATATAGGGAAGTAGGCACCCCACTCTTCAGTGAGAATAATGAAGTTATTATCAGACTTTCTACTTAACAATCAGTTTCCAACAACTAATCAGTTTTTCCATAAAATTACAGGAATGCATAGTCTAAATAGTCATGAAACAAGAGCATATTTCCACAGTACTAAATTTGCATTGGCAGGGGGATGTATGTATAAAGATTTGTTATATTCAGATTTTAAGGAACAAAACCAAAAGAGATCAAACAAGAAAAAGTACAACATGCAATATTATCAGAGTCCCAAGTTTGATAAAGACTTATCAATCTCCTTTATTCAAGAGATCCATGGTTCATTTTCTGGCACCATAAAGATTTAAAACTTGGATTAGGGAGAAGGAGGTGCTTCCATTATGCTTATTACCTATTTTAGTTGCCAGGACCAATCCCTCCCTCAGTCACTGCATAGGATACACAATTTTTGCTTACAACACTAAAAAATAATTTATTACATTTTATAGTTATAGAAAAGAAAATAATATACAGCAATACACTGATTGCTGATTTTGATAAATATTAACATTGTGTCATTTGCTTTGATGTTTTCAAAGTAAAACTAAAGTTTTTAAAGTTTTCAAAGTAAAACTAAAGTTTTTAAGGTTATCCCATACAAACTTTTCATCTTTTTTAAATTTGTATTATATCATGTATGTATTTATACACTTTGACCACCTATACATCTCAAACTCTATCCATATTCAGAAAGTTGCCATATAGACATCTGTCTTTAAAACACTGTTAGTAGAGCTAAGCAATGATGCTACTTGCCTACTCAATCCTTCCATATTTTGTACAACAAAAACACAAAGACCACATCTTTCCTCTTTCGTCCCAGCAACTTTCCCACTAACCTCAGATTTTGTCATTTCAAGTGATTTATCAGATTCCTAGACACTGTGCCTAAGTTTATTCCCAATGCTAGTCACTTGGAAAGAATTGGTTTGAAAGAACAATGAAGGAAACTGATTCCTAGCTCCAGGGTGCCGCACCTCAGGTCAGAGCTTCCTATGTAGCTTTCTTTACCCTGTTTTCTGTCTAGGAAGGGTCTGTGGGCAGGAGGTGATATCAGGACTAGCTCAGAGCCTTGAAGACACTGAGGAGGGGGTCTGTCCACATCCCAGACATCTCCCTCTTACGGCCTCCCCCTCTTCCAGTTTTATCTCCATAAAAGGGAGAGGAGCATGGAGTGGGCACCACTTCCTCTCCCACTGCGTGCACCACCTTGGATTACAAGTCATAGATGACATGACTGGACTTCCTGAATGGAGGTCAGGAGGGAAGGAACAAGTGGATATATGAGGGGGGATGGGCTCAAAAGAGGAGGAGAAACACAAGAATAATGTAGGAGAGTAATGTAAGACACTAGTGATAGAGGACAAGAATAGAAAAACTGGAAAGGCAGCACAGAGTTACACAAGGAGGTGGGGATAGAAGGGATTAATGGAACCAAAATCCAGCTATAGAGACTATCAGATGCTTGAGGATCACAGTCCTGAAGGTGAAGATATAGGGATTAAGGAGCAAACCATCCACTCATGAAGATGAAACCCTCCCTACTGAAAGTAGATGATGACCACCCCCCCTGCAACTATGCAGGTGCTTCTTTCCACCACCTCTCTCCCACTGCAGGGCAGCAGCCTCCTGCCTGCCCATGACCTGTACTTGCCGGGGCTTCTCTTCACTCACCTCCCTCAGTAGGGGCCACTCTCCTCAAAGCCACCTGCCTGTAACCATGCAATCCTCTCTCAGCAATCCTGTCCCTTTCAGGGCAGCTCTTCCTGCCTGCTTGTGCCTATGCAAGTGTCCTTTACTCCTCTGTCCTCTTCCCTAATAAAACTGCTCTTTAAATATAACCAATGTCTTTCTCTTGTGGAGAAACTCACCTGGAAAACCTGCGTCGTGCCACAGAAAGGGGAGCTCTGGTGAAATCTTTCCCAGAGTGAACCCAAGGACCCTGCACTCTAAACCCTTTAACTCCAAAAATAACATCACTAAGAAGACACTTGAGGATGCTGCTCTTTGTCCTTGGCAGAGATAATGGCAGCCCTTATCTTGACTTCATGGTGGCTTATTGTGGAATCCCCAGCCCTCCTTATTCTCAGGAATATTGTCTTGGTACCCAGAGTTCCTGCTTGTCAGTTAGGCGGAGGGTCATGCTTGGGGGCCTCTCACCAAGATCAGAAGTCCTGGAATGAGGAATATATATCTGCTGCTAACAGCAGGCAGATATGGCAATAGAGATAATAATGTTACAAGGCCAGAAGAGAGGGCATACCGAACCCCCAAACCTGTCTGCTCAATAGGTTCTGCCATCCACCACATCAACACATAAGAGCTTTAATGGAAAGGAACTTTAATAGAAAGAGAACTTTAATAGAAAGAGTATACAATATAGAAAATATATTTTCTAAATCAAACACCTTAAGTTACCCATCCCCTTGTGGGCAAAAGTCCACCCAAAAGGGATTGGCCCAAAGCAAGGCCTGAAAGCCTGCCATAAGCCTAAAGCACCTTCTGGCTGGGACCCATAGAAAATGGTAAGAAAGGGCCAGACAAGTCTGGGAGGAAAAGAGCACAAGCAAAATCAAGATAAAAGCATAGCCAACTTCCCCATGGGTCTCTCACCCACATCTCTTTCACCTAGTCCAGGGCCAAGAAACAAGCATGTCTCTCAGCTCCATGTTGTTCTCTCAGGTCACCTTTCTAGATCTCCATCTTGCTTCCTTCTTCTTCAGATTCCTTCTCTTTTCTCCTTCTTGGTGGGGCAGGGAACCTGGAACTTCCCCTTTTCCTGGGACCTCCCTGTTACAAGAGACTGCCTTTGAATGAGAGCTGCACAGTATTTCTGGTGTAATCCCTCTAGGCTTCTTATCACTCCACATGGACTTGGAGTCATCTTTCCCTCATCTTGCACCACTTCAACACTGCCACCCTGAGAGGCAGCAGATGACATGGTTTGGTTTGCATTTTTAGTCTTTCCTTCTCTCCCAGCACTCTGAGACGTGTTTTGGTTCCCTGCCAGAAGGTACCTTAAATTTATGACAAGTTTTGGGGCCTCATTTCAGGCCCAACCTTCTTGACTGGGTATTTGCTCATTAGGGGGATGGGCAATTACTAGGGCTTTATTGGGAAACTTATTTAAAATCCTTTTTTCTCTTCTATGTCTCTATACATATCTATTTAAAAGTGTTTCACACTAAAATTCTGCTTCTCTACATACAAAAAAATGAAACTAGATCACTACCTCTCACCATACAAAAATCAGCTCAAAGTGGATTAAAGATCTAGACATAAGAATGGAAACCATAAAATGCCCGGAAGCAAAGATGGGCCAAATACTACATGACATACACTTCAGCAACATCTTTGAAGATACAGCACCCAATGCAAAGAGAGTGAAGGCAAGGATAAGTAGATGGGACTACATCAAGTTAAAGAGCTTCTGTACAGCAAGAGACATTACAAAAAACAAACAGACAGATCACTGATTGGGAAAAAAAATTATCACACAAAACTAGCAATAAAGGATTGATCACAAAGATATACATAGAACTGATGAAACTCAACAAATATAAACAATTCCATCAAAAAATGGGCAGGAGAGATAAAAAGACACTTCTACAAAGAGGAAATGCGGATGGCCAACAAGCATATGAAAAAATTTTCAACATCACTTGTAACAAGGGAGATGCAAATTAAAACCACAATGAGATATCACCTCACCCCAGTTGAGAATGGCACATCTTAAAACAACTAGCAACAACAAATGTTGGCGAGGATGTGGAGAAAAAGGAACTCTCCTGCACTGCTGGTGGGAATGCAAACTAGTATAACCACTATGGAAAACTGTTTGGAGGTTCCTCAAACTGCTAAACATGGAGCTTCCCTACAACCCAGCAATCCCACTCCTAGGCATCTACCCAAAAGACACAAAAACACTGATTCAAAACCTGCACCCCTTGTTTACTACTGCTTTATTTACAATTGGAAAGACATGGAAACAGCCCAAATGCCCAAAAGTGGATGACTGGATTTAAAAGATGGTACATAAACACAATGGAATATTAGTCAGCAACCATAATAATAATAATAAAAATAATAATAATAATAATAATAATAATAATAATAATAATAAACACATGCCTTTTACCACAACATTCATGGAATCGGAAAAGATCATGTTTACTGAAATAAGCCAGAAAGAAAAGGGAAAATACTGGGTGGTTTCACTCAGAACAGAAGTATAAAAAAATCAGGCAAGAAAATAACAATAATAATGAACAGCCATATACCAGAGACATTTTGTGAGGATAGAGTGGGGAATGGGATCAAATAACAGTAGGGGGAGGGAAGGGCACTACACTATGGTGATGGCACAATGAGGAAGCTCATGGGGATTACAACTGAGTGGGAAAGGCACAAAATGTTGTAAAAATAAATTATTATATTATTTTTAAAAAATAAACATAATTTTAACAAAAATAATGAACAACCAAATACCAGAGACATTCTGTGGGGGCGGAGTGGGGAATGGGATCAAAAACGGGGTGGGGGGGAAGGGAGGGAAATGCATGGGACTAGGGTGGTGGCACAGGGGTGATCTGGTGATGGGAAACCCGCGGGGATTGCAATCGAGATGGCAAAAAAAAATGTGCAAAATGATGTAAAAATAAACTTTGTAATAAAAAAAATGAAAAGATTTATTTATTTATGAAAAAAATAATAAACATATTTTTTTTAAGCAGGAAAAAAAAGATTCTGTTTCTTTTGCCCTTATACACATAAATGGCTAGACCCCTTTTGAACACACTCCCCTTAACAGTTTAGAGTCCCTGTGTGCCCTTCAGTTGTATGTTAACATTTTCACATCTGAGTCTTCATGATTTGTAACTCTAGGCTATACTCTGCCTCTCTCCTGGTTTCTCTTACTGTGGACTTGTAACAGGGTGGCCCCCCAAAAAGGGGAGGTTCTAGTTTTCCTGCTCCACTCAAGGGGGAGTGGAGGTGCGCAGGGAGGAGAAGCTAGAGAGGAGGCTGGGGAAGGAAAGAAACAGGTTGGAGATCCAGAGGAGGCACATGTAGCAGAAATGTGAAAGAAATGTGAAGAAGCTGGTCTTGTTTCTTGGTGCGGGGCTGGTTGAAACAGATGTGGGTGAGGGACCCATAAGGAGCTAATCTATGAGAGTGTTTATCTCAATTTTGCTCCTTTTGTCCCAGATATTCTCAGCCCCTTCTTCCTCCTTCTTATAGGTCCCTACCAGGCCTTAGACTTGTGACAAACTTTTGGGTTTCAGTGACCCTGCTTTGATTTTGGCTGGGCATCCCATAAGGGGATGAGGAAGTTAGGGTCTTGAGTTGGAAACTTTCTTCTTTGTTTTGTATTGCACACTTGAAAGAAAGTGTCTTTCCATGAAAGGTCTTATGCATTAGTGTATGTTTTGTCTCAATATGACGGATAACAGAATCTGTTTAGAGTGCAGATTTCTGGGTTCTGGGGTGTCCTTCACTCCAGTCTTTTACTAAGTATAACAGATTTACATTTCACTTCTGTCTTTTGATGCTCAAGTTGACTTCTACCTTCTCACCTCTATCTTTTGCTTCTAAGCCTAGCTCTCAAAATCCCTATCCTGATCACAGTTCCACATGACTTCCCAGACAGGCAATTTGAACTTTGACAGGTTTATTAGGAGACAGAGATTTTGGTTTTCCCACAGTACAAATGAGTGATGAGTATTCTTCCTTTGTTTATAAGAAATACAATTCTAGGGAGTCTGATTTGGGAGAAAGCATTTCCACTCAGACACCTTAAAACAATACATTCCATGCTCTTAAATCTATTAGTCCAAATGGGTTTCTTTAATTTAACATTTTCTTAAACCATCCTTAGAAAATAAACAAGACCTACCTGACTCCCCCACCCCTTTTTGATGCAATTTATGGATCTCTTTCACCCTAACTCAACTCACTTTTTATGGTACTAAATCCCCATTTTAGACTAGACCATAACTCTCATAATGGCTATTAGACTTTATGACAGATGATAGAGGATAATCTCTACTGGGGGGGGGTGCCAACTCAGATTCAAAAGGGAGGTGATGAATGTCCCTCCGAGGCCAGCCCTTTTAGCCAGGGCAGAGCTATAAAACCGCTGTGAACTTGCAAAGCATGCATGTGGGATTTTTAAGAGGTTACAATAAACCCTTATGGGTGAGTGCCCAGAAGAAAGCATATGAGTTCTACCATGAGTTGAGTACTAACCCATAGTTTCCATGTCAGCAAACCTACCTTGCGATCTCGTGTTGCATGATGAGCAATGCAGAGATAGGCATGATTGACTGGAATTGCACTACTATCAGAGTCTCAATAGGAAGTAGAACTCACTGCAAATGGTTCAAATGAAAGGAAATGGATGAAGAGACCACTTACAGAGAGAGTGATTGGGCTCAGGGGCAAATTAGTGAACTCCTGGAGGTCAGTAACAGAGGGAACCTGTGGCCACTCCTGGAGCGGAAGCAGTGTGGGGAGGAAAGATGATCCTGGAGGTTACTGAAGTTGGAACAGTGGAGAAGAGCTCAGCAGGAGCTAAAGTCATAGAGGGAAGCTGATGCTGAAGTGTCAAAACCGGGAGGAGGTGAAGAGGGCACATCCTGACCTTTCCTCACTTCCTAGTCTCCTGGAAATTCAAGTAAAAACCATTGAAAAAAGGAACCTGGCGATATATGACACAGAATAGAACAAAGAATGGATCTGTGAAAGGTTTAGGGATTGGAGTGGCAGATGGAGAATCATTACATAGGCCTGCTATCTGGTCCCAAGTTCTGCTTTTAAAAAGAAAAAAACCAACAGTCCCCAGTGTGTGGGTTTGGGACAAATTATTCCAGCAAGACACATGCTAGGAAAGGTTGGCTGGCAGGAAGCGGAGCTCAGAAAGAGGTCTGTGCAATGTCAATGGTCTGACCCTGTGTGGGTGTGGTGTTTCCAGTGAAGGCACCATTGTGTTCCATGCCCAGTTTTCTGAGATGACATCTGACCTGTCTGAATCTAACCTTCTGTTATTTCTAGGATGGTCCACTGCCCTGTTGGCAGGGTTATAAAGAATTCTCCTGGCATGTACCTCTTCCTGGTTCTTTGGCTTTGTTGTTAAAGATAAGGAAAATTGGTGAGCGCAGAGTTTACATTAAGTAGATTTCTAGAGCTTGACTTGCTATCTTATCCTGGAAAGCCCTCTTATTAGTCATGCCCCAGTCGGGCCCTATAGACTTATCGTTATAATCAGAGCCTAAAGAGAAAGAGCTCATTTTTTTCTACAGAGTGAACCTTAGTCCCCTCAGAACATTCTTAGAGATTGTAGAGGTGACTAAGACTACAATTCTCTACCTTCTGTCCACTTCTCCACACAAAGAACTGCTCTTACAAGGTTAGGACCCTGTCACGTTACCTTTCTTATCCCTCAAACTCCAGGGTATAAAGTCTTTTCTATCACTTATGAATATCTCTTCTGTCCACATAACCACCGTTGTCTCCCCTGAATTACTATAGCGACCTTGTCACTGGTTTTGATGTTTATGGAATGTTTCTCTACCACTTTCTCCATTTGGTTAGATCTTTCTAAAATGCAAGTTTCATTAAATCAAGTTCTTGCTTAAAACTCATTAGTGGGGCCCTCCCTGATGGTGCAACGGGTTAGGACACAGCACTGCAAGCAAGTGGCAGCTACTTCAGTATGAGTTCGATCCCCTGCCCGGGAGGTGATCCACATGGTGCAGCAGACCTCTCCTGGCCCGCCCGCTGCTCCCCTCAGCAGTATCACTTCGTCCATCTGCCTGCTCTGCTCCCCATTCTTTCTCTGGTGGATCCTCTCCCCACTCCTGCATCTCTGGCTTGTAACCCAGTTCTGTATGCATAAATCTCTTTTTTTTTTTAAAAAAGACATTCTTTAAAAAATAAATAAATAAAATCCACACATTCAAAAAAACTCATTAGTGGTTACTGATTCAAAATTCTTATATGTGCTTTACTGTCTGGTAACTACATTCATTTTCATCATTCTCCTGCGTCAGCTCTTCAGCATGTAAGCATGCAGGCCTACCACCCAGCTCACACCTTTATCTCTGTTTCAGCTTTACTGGACCATCCACTTTTTTAAGATACAAGGCCTCTTGACACTTTTCAATATGTGGTATTGAGATGCAGAGTTCTCCTTCATTCCCCTTGGTTTCATTTATAAATACCTAGGAAGAAAACTGCCTGCAATGGTTGGTACAAATGAAGTGTATGATCTTCTCATTAGTTTCTTTCTTTCTTTTAATCATCCTAAAAGGAGCCTTATAAGTCATGCTTAGGATTTACGGGGAATGCATAATAATAAAGTCAATCTCCCAATTTAGCAGCTCTCCTGAGATTTCTCCATCTCTCCTTATAGGGCCCAGATGCTGAGGGTGGGACCAGATACCAAAGTAGAGGCTTGAAATCCAGGACTGTCTTTTGATGATTTCAAGCTGGTGAGGAAGTCCAGCACAAAGAGATGTGCTCAGGAAGATTTTTTAGGTATTAACAGAGAAAGGACATCAAAATGTCAGGACACCGAGTTTATATTGACATTTTACTTGATATTGAAAACATAATCAGAAATTAAAAGCTGTTCATTAATTGAAGAGAGGGAAGTCTTTTACTATTATATATAACAAGGACTACTGGAGCATAGAAGATATTACTTGGGAGCCTCAATATTTCATTATTTTTAAGAGGATAAGAAATTACCTTAATTATAAATAGGATATAATAAATTAGATTAGATATTGTTCTAGGTGCTAAAGCTAGAAAAATAAATGTCTATGCTATCATCAGACAAGATTGGAAGAAAACAATATGCAAAGAAATAATAATACAGCACTCTCTGGAGAGAGCTAACGTGCACTTGTAGGCACAGGTTTGATAGGTTAATTTTACCTTGTTACTGAAGTGATTAGGCACCCTCAGTTTTAGATTGATTTGATATTGAATCATATCAAAACCATTCAAATTGGTTGTTGCTAATGACACAATGAGAAAAGGTAATATTCTGAACATGCCCCCTAGATGGGAGAATTTGGTAATAGGAAAGAAGGCAAGGTACCAGGAAGGTATTTTTAGAGCTGGAAGCACTGGAGTAGCTAATAGCAAGCAATGGATAGCTCTAGGATGTGCCCCGTGAGCGCTGTCAGCATTGGAGAGGTTCATGAAGGCTTACTTACACACAGCTGCCTTGTCCAGTAATGGTGGAATCTCCAACTTCCTCATGCACTGCCCCCTCCAAACCCACATGGTACAATAATCCAATGTTCAATTCCATGCTACCATAAGCACACAGAGCATTAATACAAGAAGGTTAAGTATGGAGGACTTCTTGGCTTTTGAAACTGAGCTGCCACTTAAATCACTAAATGAAACCAAATAGCTTAATTATGACTATTCTTTCTGATTCCTAGAAAGTAGCCCATGGTGGCATGCAAAGATCTGAGACAAGGATGCTTTGAAGAAAACCCCAGTAATTAAGCTGCCAAGAATTGGCAGCAATAACTACAAGATAGAAATCATTAGTCTCTTTCTCTTTATTTTCAAGTTATTTGCCAGCTTTCCCATCACCATTTGTTGTATAATCTACCCTTTACTTATAGATCTGAAATGCCAGCTTCATCGTGAAACATATTTTCATGTAATCTTGAATATATTATCGAGGTATGTGTCTTGCTTTTTTTCTCTGCAAAGTAAGAGTTGAAATGTATCTTTTAAATCAAACACTACTCAGAACTTCAGTCTCCCTATTTTTAGTCTGTTGATCTGCCAAAGATTTAGAGTATAATAATTTCCTTACCATCACTCTAATTCTGTCAATTTCTCTATAAATATTAAGTATTTTGCTTGTATATGTGGTAACTCGTGGGCCACTCAATGAGACATATGAACTCCCGCCGAGAGATTTAAAGCAGCAGGGTTTTATTGTCCAAGTACTGGTGCACCAGGGTCCCCAAGGCAGGTGGCAAGAGAGACCCCGAGTATTCTAGGTGACAAGCTTTTATAGGGCAAACCCACAATTGTTTCTATAGTGCACGCAAGATGTGTTTTGGGGTCGGACTTTCAGTAACTATAGGTATCCATCAAGGGACAAAGGCCATCTGTCAAAACCAGGAACAAGCAGTTTTAAAACAGTGATGGGTACTTTCCATAGGAACCTAAGGTGGAGAGCACAGCCCACAAAATGGAGGCCTTGGATAAGATGGCGTCACAGAGGTCAGGTCATTTCCAACGTTTCCAACAATATGTATATTATTGCATTAGTCTCCAGGTAAAATTTTGCATCAGTTACTATGTTCACTATGAACTGTAAATTTTGGCAACATAAAATGAGGCTTTAAAATTAGAGAAAAGTTGGTTTGATTTTTATCTCTTTTTAAAACACTCCAAAATAAAGAGAAACTAATCTATCTCATTTTGATGAAGTGAAAAACTTCTACAACTCTTCATATGACTTATATGAAGAGGGTACTGAATTGGATACATGCTCCATCAGCAATGAGGAAAAGGCACATCCCTCTTACAATGTTGATCAGAAGCAGGCTGCTTGGCCTTCCCAAGTCCTGGAAAGCCTTAGGAATTTGAGAAAGCAAATGCCAAATGAGCCAAAAGTAAGGAAAAACTGGCGACTGTAGGATTATTTGAAAGACTGTACAACAAATAATTTGATCCAATATCCCCTGCCCTGTTCACCAGTATCCTGCATTGTCAGACAAATAGCTCAAGAGAAACAACAGGCCAGTACTTTTTAAGACATGAATCAGGGAGTTTTCAAATTCAGGTACATTAAGTATATTTTCATATAATCTTGAATCTATTATTGAGGTATGTGTCTTGCTTTTTTTCTCTGCAAAGTAAGAGATAGGGGATGAGATAGGGGTGAAAAACAGGGAATTTGGTGAAAGCCTGCATTTTGAATGAGGATGATGATATCTTATACCAGCTTCAGAATTCTGGGAGGTGTGTTGGAAAACTCTACCCTTCTATAGACAGCCAAAGAAAAGACTACACTCATGCTTTGGGTTGCAAAGGAAAATGTAGGTGACTTCTTATTTATAATAAAGTCAATAACTACTATTTATATATCTTTCAATATATTACTTAATGCTTTAAATATGAACAGCTGAGATTCTCAAATCATATTTCTTTTTTCTGATGAAAACTACAGATATAAAAGAGTGATGACAAACCTGAAGTAAATTGGAATAAATAAAAATAATGCCAGAAGTTTTAAGATTTAAATCATTTAACTACAGTCAAAATCCTCAGAATTAATAGAGTATAATGTCTGTGAATTAAGTATAGTGGTCTGTTTACAAAAGGGACCACAATGAGAACCAGAAACCACTTTTGAAAACTAAAAATGTAATAATCATAATGAAACATGTAATAAAGAGTTTGGAAACTAAAGTTGAAAGTCTTCAAGAAATTAAAACAAAATGATAAAGATACAGCCAAGATGAAGAAATCCAACTCCTAATTTTATTGTAGTTTTGGGAAAAAAAAATTAAAAATATAAGGGAAAGCTATTAGCAAGGGAATAGTAAAATTAATCTCCCTGGAACTGCAGCTTTACTTCTTACCAGATGTACAATGTATGGTGAAATACATCAACACACAATAGTGAAATTTCCAAATATGAGGAGAAAGAGAAGATCCTAAAAATATGCAAGTGGGTTGAGAAACAAAAATAAGTGATAAATAATCAGAATAGTGCTGGACTTCAGAAAAGTAGGAGCTAGGGAACAATGAAGCAAAGACCAAAATCTGCAAGAAACCCATTCTAACCAAGAGCCCCAGATTGGCAAGGTTTTCAATGAAGCACTAGGGATAAAATAAAAACTTAAAAAGAAAAAATGTCCACCCCATCTTTTTCACATATTTTCCTTAAAAGAGATGGAAGGAATTTAGAGATGGAAGGAATTTCCAAGTAGTAACAAAGTCACAGGCTGCCTGGCTATCAAATAACCTGGAAAGCAATAAGCAACTAGCTGATTTTGGAGCAGAAGAATGGAGGACTTGAAGAGTGATGTTTCCTTAGATAGGTTTGAAACAATAGATCATCTAACATAGTCAAGCATGAAGAAATTATACTGGTATGTTGTACAGACATTTGTGTATATTTATATATGTATAGACAGACATTTATGGGAAAATTTAGCCACTGGTTCATGGGGAAAAAAAAGCAAATGAAATATAAGGAAGTAATGACTTCAGCCCTCCACCCCTCAAAAAAAAAATGTCCAATAAAGAGTCTGCCTCTAACATATTACTTGTTGTCACTATATATAGTCATAATAATAAAAATAAACACACATGACAGTCACATTGGTAACTTTACCAATTTCTGCACTCCTTCCTAAGTTACTATCAAAATCTCAGTATCTCAATTTTGCTCAGGCAGCAAAGTGCCTAGCTAAAAATTCTTGAATTGTACATTGCTTTGTAGGTAGAGGGGATCATGAGGCATAGTGCTTACTGATGAGATATAAGCCTAAAGTTTTTGGTATATTAATTTCTTTTGCTTCTCCTTCTTGTCTTGCTTCTCTTCCTTCCTTCTCCTCTTACCTCTGTCTGAAGCATAAATACAATGTGAGAGGTGCAGCAGCTATCTGATGTTCACAGGGAAAAGAACACAGCCAAAATGGGAGCGAATAATAGAATAATAGAGCCAAAGAGCTTGGGTATCTAATAACATAAATTCCTGACTTCCTGATAGCCATTGTTAGGAATCTTTTCTGTTACTCAAAATCAAGCACTCACCTAACTTATACAATACTAAACATGGATATATCCCCAAACTGCAACATGACTACCTCAAAAAAAAAAAATGCACCTAATCCTTTCCTGGCATTATAAGAAGCCTATTATATTGATCAAGTGAGATCACTTCATGTCAATTAATTTTAGCAAGAAATTATAAATAAAAATGTTGAAAATTTTTGCCTTTATAATACTGATTTGAGATGACAGATAAGGAACTGATATATTTGTTGTATTGTTGTAGACAGTTATTTTAGACTATGCACATGCTTAATTTTTTACTAAAAAATTACATTTCATTAAAAAGTAAACCAAAAACCTTTGATTCATGTCTTTTATCTTGAATCATTACCATGTCTTCTATTAATATGATAACCTCCATTTTCCATATTTTTCCAGACTTGTCATTGCCCATCCTTTCATCTTAATCTGCCTGGATCATTTTATTTATATGGTGTGTCAACTGTAGATAGCACATACTTAGGTTTTGGGCTTTGGCCCTATCTGCTTGTCTTGTAATACAGAATATGGAGTTTCTTGCTTTTATCGACAACTCCCAGGCTAAATCTCCCCCCTTCATTGTTTTGTATACTCTTCTCCTTTTTATGTTTGCTTCTGACTTTGCAAGTGAAATGGATTTCACTTTTGAGAGACATCCCATTTTAGCTTGACTGATTTTTTAAGTTCTTTTCAAAAGGCAGTTCTTTAAATGTATGTCCTTAATCATCTGAATCAGTATTGAAGCACCTAATCATCCAATTTTTACATTTAAAATAATACATAGAATTTTGCTATCTTTCCTTTTTGCTTGTTTCTTCTTTTCCTTATGTCACCCATTTGCCTTCTTTTTACAATGTTTTTTGAGATTTTACATTCTATAATTCATTCAGCTTTTATTCATGAAACCGATTTTATTCCATATATTATACTAGACAACAGGTTGAGAGAAAGAAACACAATGATTGCCCCCCAGGCACTTAAAGGCACTAGGAAAGTAATTATGGGTCAAAACAAATATCATAGTTGAATAACCCATGTCCGAGGGGAGGACACGAAAAGGCATGTAACCTGAACTAGTTTCTCAAGACTGACTCCTTGGAGGTCAACAAGTTGCTTGTCTGTTTATACACATCTTCAAACTATGCAGTCAAATTTCTCTCCAGCTCCATGTACAGCTCCATTTGAAATAGAATAGGACCTTCCATTTTAAACCTTAAATACATACAATGGCTGAGGTCTTACTAATCATAATTTAGACAAGCTGTCCTTTGAAGAAAGGGGGATTTAGGCAGGATATGAAAAAAAGTAGAATTGAGGCCTATTTCTATGAGGTCTATTAGATTATAGAGATCCTGGGGAAACCCTCTTTCCCCTGCCTCAAATTCTCACCCATCCCATGGGAAGTTTTTTTTTTTCTTTTAGATCTTTTAACAAGTGATAATTTAATCTGGTTATCCATGGTAAGAATTACCAGCAAAAACATAGCTTATTTTAGGGTTTTGTAGGGTAGAATGGATGATGGCTAAGTTGGATGGGAATAAATGAGAGTTGAAGTACTTAATTTGAAATTGCTAATTCAAGTCTGCTATACCATTTGTTATTGTTTCACAGTCATTGGCTATTCCCTTCTGTCTTTTTTTCTCTCTGCCTTTTATTTGTGAGAGTTCCTACTGGCATTTCTTCAAGTTCACTGGTTCTTTCCTCAGCTGAATCTAGTTTATTGAAGAGCCCATCCTATTCACTTCCCATTTCGATTGCAATGTTTTTGATTTCTAGCATTTCCTTTTGCTGTTTCTTTAGTTTTTGTCTCTGCTCACATAATCCGCTTGTTCTTCTAACTGTCCACTTTTTTCTATATCTCAGCAAATATTCATAATTATTTTAAATCCTCAGTTCTAGCAAATCAACATTTAGGCCATATTTGAGTCTATTTTTGATGCTTCTTCTGTCTCTTCTATGTGTGAGATTTTGTTGTTGCTGTTGCCTTTTAGTGTAACTTGTCATTTTATTGTTGTTGCAAGTTGAATGTTATATATTGGATGAAAGAAACCCAGTACTTGCAGAGTTTTCTGCTTCTAACTTTCAACTCCAGTAAGGAATAATTCTCCATCTGCCTGTATGCCTTTTCCAGTTTGAAGGCAGTGGTTTACCCTGTGATAGCAGAAGAGTTGTTGGTTTTCAGTTTGTTCATTGTTTTACCTTTTTGTGTAGATAATAGGAATTACTTCTAATCATCTTGCATGTTGGAAACTTGAAGAGGTCCTTAATTTGGAATTGTTTTCAATGATTATAAACAATATAAAGGAAGCTGCTCCTAGAATTTTTAAATAAAAAATTTAAAATACTCATTTTGATTAGTTACTTGGTTAATGAAGTAGACATTTGCCTTCAACTGGTGATGTTTGCCTAGCACCAGTCCTTCTATTATAGGCCTCTCTTTCCCATGTAGTAAGTACAATTATATTCAGAGAGGGAGTATGATTTTCTCAAGAACAGAGAGCCACTTTGGGACTTGAGTCTAAGTCTAACAGTTCAGTATTCTTTCCACGGCCCATATGGTTCCCTGGTCTATGCCCCTGATGATGAGGGGGTGGGTCCTTTAACCTTCATTGACAGAAATGATAGTCATGATGGCAAAGAATCTGGAAAAAGAGTGTGTGTGGTGTTATTGGGAGGTGGGAGGTGAGGAGGAGGAAATAGTAGGTTGATTCAGAGCCAGAAGGAAATGTCATGAGTGGAGAAAGATTTATTTTGAAACGGAAAAAAAACTTGGAAGGAATGTGACAGCCACCTTCCTACTTACTCCCTAGAGCTCAGCACCCTGCCCACATCCAGACAATTGTTTGCACACTGATGCCCTCTAGTGGATAAAGAAAGACTTCCCAAATGTAACTACAGTGGGATGGATCTTCAAGGCTGAGCACCGGTAGGGACAGCAAGTCTAATATCCATCTCTCTCTCTGGTGAAGCAATTTGTCTAACAAAGGCTTTCCCTCCTGGAATACCTAGAAGGTATTTCCTACAGAAATACCCATTAACGTCCTTTATTAAGTGATCATAAGACATTTAAAAATATGTGGGAAAGCATTTTCCCATATGGAGAACCTTTATCTAACTTGGAAGATAGATACAGGAAAGCCATAGAAACACAAGTACACAAACCTGGATGGATGAAAGCTTTGTGAACATGAAAGGTTATAACATTTTGGATTTTTCCTTTAATAAAGAGAATATGAAATTACAAACCAAAATTAATTCAGAGCACTGGAAAGGTCCCATTCATCAGCTTCTTAGTGAGTAATTCTTATACACGCCCATCTGCTTGTGCACACACAGAGAGAAAATGAAGATAGAAAAGGGCATTATTTTTTATTTTTATTATTGACCCCGAAATCCTATGTGTTCTTATAATGGTTGGCCACTGTGAAGTCACCTTAGAAGGCTGTTCATTTACCCATATGATGATGCCATTGCTTGAAATATGTCTGGAATTGTTCCTTGGAATTGTCTTCAGATCCTGTGATGCATTCATTGGGATATCATTAGTAATGACAACTTTCATCAGTTAAGTGAAGATTCTTTCTGGTTTTGCAATAGCCAAAGTCATATAGAGCCAATCCTGAGAAGTGTAAAGATGGACAGTAGAGCTGGGCCAGCCATGTGAATTTGCCTCACGGTTCTTCAACTACAGGAAGAATGGTTGACCAGGGAGCCAGTGTTGAGCTTTGAAATCCATTCACTTATTTCCTAACCCACTCCTCCCAGGAGGAGTTCCCAGCTCAGATGTGTACATAGAGGGAACACAGAAGAACACTGCTCTTAGTGGAGGGACAGGCCCTCTGATGGCCAACTTTGGTGCCATGACCCCAGTGATAAGCTGAACCGATTTTAAACTCCATGACTCCCTAGGATATTTTCATCAAATCTTTTCTTCCTCAGTCCTTTGTTCCAGTTAGCTTGTCTTCCTCCTTATTTTTTTTCCTGCAAGAAGAAACTTGTACCATGTCTCATCTTGGTGTCTGCTTCTTGGAGAGCCAGACCAGTTTCCACTATCACCACTTTATACACATTATATCTGTGTAATGGCAGTGAAGAATTGGGCTCTTAATATCTGACTGTTGACAGTTTTTAATCTTCATCCCTCTACCCTTGTTCTTTACAACTGGGAAATTGGTAAGAAACCCTAAACACTCCTTCCATAGCTCCAGCAGGAGATTAAGTCCCCAAAGTCCCTTCCCTGTGTGGGAACTCTCACAAGCATGGAAGAGCACAGGTCAGGGTCCTTTCCTCCACTCTCAAGTTATTTTGCTTGGCCTCCTTCATGTATAAGCCTTTCCACATCCTCTTGGTGAGTATGTGGCATCATCTGTGATAAGATCCAAACCAAATTTTAGGAGGCAACCCATCTTTCTTGGAATGGTGGTCCCAACAGCAACAAAATGCTGGTTGCCAAATTTTGGGATTGACCATGACTTAGTTGCCAAAATTGGAGTTGTCCATGATGAAGGACAAACCTTGACAAGGACCCTACCTTCTCCCTGAGGAGGGTCACTGGCGAGGTGGCCAGCCCTCTTTCTCAGGCATGTGGAATGACATCACTGTAATGTTAGCACTGCCCACTCATGACTCATATTCAGTGTAGTGTGAAAGGAAGGCAGAGAGGGAGTGGAAATGGCCTTTTGAGGGAGTGTCATGTTTGTGAAAACTAATGCTTGACTTTTCTCCTTAAAGCTGAGAGAGGGGCTGCCTAGAGAATCAGCTGAGAGTGAAAAGTACCTGAACCACCTCTTCTTCCATGTTGGGGACTGAGACTACCTGATCTGAAAGTTGGCGAGTTAATGGGTTGGCAGGATGTCTCCTGCCAGGGCAAGTCAGAGGGCACAGAAGGAGAAGGTCAGCTGAGGCAGAGTGTGCCAGTGGGGGACTTAGTACCTGTCACCATTTTGTGTGGCGAAGAAGTGTAGATTTCCTGAGAAGTGCTAAAGGCAGATGGCTCTGGACAGCTCCCTGCTGCCTCAGTCTATAGGGTGGCTAGCATGGTAGAGACAGTCAAACAGGATGGGTAGGCATTCCAGAGTGCAGTGGGAGGAGGAGGGAGATGTTGCAACTGTGAGACAAGCCCTGGAGTAGGTGGTAGGACCACCAAGGGCTCTCAGAAACACCCACAAGGATCCTCCATGAAATAACCAGCAGTTTGGGGAAACCTGACATGAGGAAGAAGTAATGTCTACTGCCTAGTCAGTGTTAGAGTAGAAACAGCAGCCAACAGAAGGAAGCAACGTTCCCACTGGGCAGCCAGTTGCCCCTTCATCAGTGTGGAGTGTAACCCCCTTGATATTCTAAGCCAGTAGCAGCAAGCTAGCCCCTATAGCAGGAGCCGAGAGGGCTGGAGGTGGGCAGGGAAGACTTTGAAATGTGAAATTAACTATTGATACTTCACGAAGCATAGAGTAGAGAGAAAGCAAACAAGACTGATCTGATAACCCAAAGTGTACAGATCATGGAGTTCAAGTAGGATAAGAAAGAGAGTGGAGGGGGTGAGGCATAAAGCTAAGGAAAACCCAAGGACTATCAGAAACCCATAAAACAAAATGACTTTGTTTCTACTCCAGTGTTTGATAACTTCTTCCAATCAGCTACATGCACTTTTTAAAAATACAAAGCCACCTTTAAGGGAAATAATTAAACATCCTCTTAATTGGATGCCTGCTCACATGCATACATGCAATTAATTGCTTTCACACCTTTAGATGATATTAATTTAATCTATAGGTAAGTCTGTGATTCTGGGTATGCTCTCTTACCTTTGAATATCATTGTCACACTTCTATTCCTACGTCTCAATTTAAAATCTAATGCTACCAGAAAAACAAAGCCATCCTTCTCTCTCCCTTCAGAGTGTGAGGAAGAGAATGGCCCTTGGCTAAGAATTTAATCTGGCTCTTTCAAGAAGTAATTACACAGCCTGGGTTCCATCTTTGTGTAGTCACAAGAGCAGTTTCTTAAAAGGCATAAAACTGGGAAATGGGCCCATTTCTCATTTCCAACAGGCCCTCAGGGTCACAGTTTGAAATGGTGGAGCTCCCACCCTACTCACAGGTAAGTGATGTAAGGTGATATACCTGAGAGTAACACCTCTGAAAACCATGGGAATGTTAGAAAAATGCCTTTGTTCCACCTTAAAGATGTCAACTATAATATCTCTGATATTTAACAGAGATATTAATGCATCGGTGTGTACTGGAGGAGGAACTGAAGAGCAATTTCATGGTCTTCCAGCAAGCAACCAATAGGATGACGATTGTCTGCGACTCACTGAGGTATGAGACCTCTAGGGGGCCAGAGTAGGGGTATCCACATCAACCCTGAGCAGCCATGTACTGGGGATGCCAACATCACTGGGACCTTTGCGTGATACAGTCTGAGCAGAACCGCTCAGAACTGGAATCAGGAGCATTCTGTCATGGTGGAGGGAGGGGGTTACTGGTTCACAGCAGTCCCTGCAGAAAGGCAGACAGACTTCCTGAAATATGGTACAGCCTTAAGAAGCAGTGGTCCAGAGCGTGTTAGATATTGAGGGCAGGGAGATCAACACCTAAAGAAAATTACATGGCCAGTTAGGAAACACTTACCAGAGCAGATACATTCCAAGGAGAGCCAAGAAACACCCAGAAAGGGAAAAGGCAGCCCCACCCAAACAGGCAGGCCCATACAGGCCAAGAAGAGGAAGAAGAACCCAGAGAGAAGAAATGACTCCAAATTTGCAGGTCTCAGGGTGCTAGCACCATTCCCCCAATGTTCTTCCTCGCAAGGGAAGGACAGAGTTGGCTGACCTCAGGACTCCTTGGCCTAATGCTTCCCCTGCCCCAACCTGCTGCCAGGGCTGAGAAGACTAATCCCATTCCAGCTCTCCCCCTTATGTCATCCTCCCTCTCCCCTTCAGGAGAACTGCTGTCTGGACAGGTGAACCAACATCTAGCACTGTCTGTGCATGCGCCTCCCAGAGGGACAAAGTGAGCAGCTCTTGCCAGGCCCTCTGTCCCCAGGGACCGCTCCCTGGACGTCCTTTTTTTTCTGTCTCTAAACAAACACTGCTTTTGCTTCTGCAGAAGACGTGCCTATGAGTTCTCACATACAGTCAAGGACCTAGGAACTCCAAATCTAGGAACCCTAAAACCTAACAACGAGAGGGCTCACAATAAGGAGTAGACCCAATGCAGGGGACCATAGCAAGGGTCTGGGGAAGCACACAGGGGAATTCCCTGTGTGGGTTTAATTTTGTGTGTGTTTCTCTTGTACTAACGCAAAACATACACTCCAATCTTGAATACCTGTATTCTTCTGTTATTATGTGCTTTGTTTACTACAATGCTACCTAACAGTATGTGTACGTGTATATTTTTAGATATATATGAAAGGCAAAGGAACAGACTGATGGAGGGAAGCAGGGCCTGCCTGAGTCAGCCTGCTGTGGGTGGTCCCACCAACAAGGAGCACCCGATGAGGAACTCCTCAGTGAAATGTTCAGCTAACCACAGTGGAGGCGTAGAAGGAGAGCAAGCTAGTGAGACTGGGAAGGTCTGTAAACTCACCCCTCCTCTGTCCCTGTAAGGATGAGAAAAATGTGCCCTTTCAAGGTGGGAAAGGCTGACGTGTTGGTTACTCTCTTCAGTCCTCAAGGCCATCTCTTCAAATGTCACATCTTTACTGAGTATCCCCTGAGCTCCTCCAAACTCAAAAGAATCCCTCATACCTCTGAAAACTAACAGCCCCTGATTCAAGCCTCGCTTATGGCACTTAACAATTCTGCTTAAATGAAAGCTGTTTATAAAGGTACTCCTTGGTTTGCTTTCACTTTCATCCCCTGTTCACGTTCACACATTCACTCTTCATTCAGCTTCCTGAGGTAAGGCGCTAAGCTCCAGGCAAAACACCAACAGCTGTCCTGATCTCTTGCTCTGCTGTCCCATGGGGCGCTCTTTCAGTAAGTGGAAGGGAGGTTGAACTATTTCGTCACCTTCGTATTTCTCTGGGAGTTCATCTTAAGGTGCTACCTCCTTCCAGACACAGAGAGACTCAGGTAGCAGTCATGGGGAGGCTGCACCCTCTCTCAGGTTCCATCACCCACTACATAGCTGGCTCTGTAGAATCCCTAGCTGCTACTAGCCTAGATAACCACACTTTCCCTAATACCATCCCTGTATATTCCTTTGTAAACAATTTATCTTATTCTATGCATAACAAATGTTTTCAGCTGGGACCCTACCTGATACATTCTATCTTACTAAATAAATTGAGAGCATTCTACTATATGATGGAATTATATTTCCATCTGAACCATGGCTAAAGCAGTATTATTATAAAATAACATTGTGTTTTATAGGCACCCAGTGACATTTGTTTCATTAAAAATATGCTGACTTCTCTATAGCTAATTCAGCTTCTCAGTAGATGGTTGGCACAAAAATGAAGTGTTTCACCAGTTGTGGAGCCTGTCCTGTACATTGCAACATACTTAGCAGCATCGCTGGTCTCTGTTTGCTAGACTCCATTTGCATCCCTGCTTACAGACATTGCCAAATGCCTCCTAGAGAGCAAAGTCAAACCCAGTTGAGGTTCACTCCCTTCATGTTTGTTACTCTTATTATTTGGACTTTCTTGTTATAAAATGCAACATCATTGCTTTATAATAACAGGTCATAATATCCACATGCATGGATGCCCACATTGGGAACATGTGAACCATTCCAAATCCCATGGTCTGACATAGGTGCACATGTGAAAAAAGGTATGTAAAAAAATTGTTTTCAAAGTTAGGAGACCAAAGACACCCTCTTTATTTTTTTTAAAGAAATCTTTATTATCAAGTGGGGAAAAAAAGCCACAAATTGGAAATAACATTAAATGAAATTTCTTTGACTTTTACAGATTCGTATGCTTAGATCTTCAAAAGATCACAGGCATAAGTATAAATGTAGAAGTGCTAAACAGAATACCTAAAATAGAAAATGATCAAAAGATGTGGGTGATTCCAGGTACAAGGGTGAGAAGACAGGTGTCTATTGATCACCTTCTCATCACATTCAGACAATCATCAAAATGCCAATTGCTTGCAAGCATGGGAAAATCGATTATGATTTTCTTTCTTTAGCTACTTGCAAGAGAAGTGTGTTAGAGTCAAAAGTCACTATGTTGGTCTTGGAATTTATCTCAGCTTTCATTCATCTTCTTCCTCTTGTAATGACCACTTGTTTCTTCTCCAGTTCTTTTACTCTGTCCAACCACTGGATACAGTGTCAATAGCCATTTGTTGCGCAAAATCTCTGTGCCATTCACTTTGTTAAGGAGCTTTCTGTCAGACCACTCACTCTTATTAATCAGTCAGTAGGGTGCCTCTGCCGCCTCTACCAGAGGGCTGAAGCCATCATGGAGCCATTTGGAGAAGGATGTCATAGTCTGAAGTGGGTCATAAGTGATGGAGAAAACCTCGCCAGGGTTTTGGTACATGGTTCTGAGCCACAATCACTGAAAACTCTGTCCTAAGAATTGAATAAGTGAACTGAAAAAGAATCCTCTCAGCCCAATAAGTGAGCACAGCGAGTCAATGTACGATACCATGGGTTTCAGATACAATGAATGCCAACACAAAATATTAACTCAATTTCAAGAGAATCCTTGAACCTGTGAAAATTTGAGAGTCAAGCATAAGAATCTGTGGTAGACTTCTGTCTTGTTTCCAAACTGCCAACACAAAATGTGAAGGTCCGTAAATTGAATTAAAGAGACAATAATGTAAGAGCAACCATAATAATAGCAAGCAATTTAATTAAACTTCCACGAATCAGATGAGCCCAAGTGAGATCTTGATTTGAAATTGAGTTGAGAGGCAGCTGTAGATCATTTCCTAGAGAAAAGTAATGGCAACAGCTTTCAAAACATAGCAAAGGTAATTGGTTCTATTCCTGTTACTCATCTATAGTTGTTCATGGGATATTAGGCAAAAGCCTGGTACACCAGACTTTCTAAAGAAGTTCACAGTTACTAACTATATGTTTTACCAAATCCTGTATTGCTTGAGGTATATAGAGAAGGTTGTATGATTTACAGCTACACATATTATAATCTTTGTATTTTAATTCAAGGTGTGTGTCTGTGTGTGTGTCCTAAAACAACACTATACTAACATGAATTTGGAAAAGACATAACTGATGTTTGGACTCTCATTCTCTCACCATTTAGATGCAGGTATAGCTAATTTTATTAGTTTTTATTTCATAAAGGGTAGAGAAGGAAAATCTTTCAATTATTTGGGAATTTTTATTTCAGTACAATACCATTAGTGTACTGTATATGGTAATATAGTATTGCAGCAATGTAGATTGAATGAAAAATGTTGCTTTCTACTAGCTTACAATTTTAGGCAATTGCATTTTTAGTTCCACTTAATACTTTATGATAAGAGGCTACATATGTAATATTCTGTTTATGTAACACATATATGTTTATATAATATATATGTATACATGTTTACTATAATAAAATATTTGGTTTCTTATGCTACCTCATGGTGACAGATTGCAAAAGTTCTCAAAAAAAATTCAGTAAAGAACTTGCATCCAGGATATTTAAACAAACAAACAACTACTGCAGGCCAATAAGAACAGGTAAATAATTAAACATTAAAAAATGGACAAGAGGTTTAAGGTTTGTTTCAGAAAACAAAAGATATTCAAAAGGTCAATATATGTGGAGGAAAGTTCAACCGCATCAGAAATCATCAAAATTTAAATGAAAACTACAATGTGAAGCCACTGTATATCCATGAGAACTATAGCTAAAATTTGAAAGACTTTCATAAACAGAAAGGTGAGGAAAGGAAGCAATTATCTATACATTTATAATGTAGAAATGAAGATAACCACTTTGGAGGATGACATTGTCCAATAAAGCTGAATACTCATATTCTCTACTACTTAGCTTTCTATGTCCAACTCTACCCCCCTTGCAGAAATGTGCCCATGTACAACTTCATAGCAGCACTATTTGTGATAGCCTCAAACAGGAAGCAACACAATGCATATCAATAGTAAAGATGGATAAATAAATTGTGGCATAGCCATCCATTGAAATACCACACAGAAATGTGATGAAAGCAAATGAAATACCAGCTACATGAATCTCACAGTGACGATGTATATAAAGCAACAGCAAAGTACTTTGTTCAATAACAGAAACCAGACTAAAAAGCAAAATACATATTGTAGAATTCACTTAGATAAAGCTAAGAAATGACTACAACTAATATGCCCCACTTAGATATGCATGTGTGATGCTATATGTGTACACACACATACACACTTATACACACACACTTACACAGAAGTAATAACCATATAAATCAGGAGAACATGAGTGGGGCTTCTCAGGCTACTGATGGCTTATTCACAACTGGAGTGATAGGTCCATGGTGTTTGTGAGTCTTCTTTGTGTTATCTGTGAACAACCCGTCTTTCCTTTTTATACATCTTTTCCTGTATGCTACATTTAAAAAGTTTATGAAAATATAGTTTCAACAATAAAGTGGTTAGAGGCTAGAGATTTTCAGACTGACAATAAAAAATTCACTTTTCTTATGTCAGTTTTAATACAAAAGGTTTTCCAAAGTTATAAATCTATTTTAGTGCAAGCGGAAAAGTATAAAATTATGGGTAAAATCACCAAAATGTATGAAATGCCTCTGTGTTTGCTCTTCACCCTACATACCCAGAGTTCCCTACTGATCAACTTTTGCAATTTTGTTTGCAATACTATTTATTCTCCTTTTGTAAGAGACTGAAGAGTAAGTGATCTCTACTCTCAGGCTGGCACCCCCCTCCCCTACAAAAAAGAGAAAGAGGAGTGGCTCTGGAGTGAGGGGTCAATTTGGGTTCACTTCAGCCACCATGACTGCACTTTTGGGGTTACAATCTAGAAGGCTAAAACAGAGCATGCATAGTATATAGAGTGTCAGCAGTGATAAATGCTATCACAAAGGAAGTCCTAAGAAGCTACCAGGACAGAAGGGGCGTTATCAATTCTGCTCATGTCAAAGTATCTCTTAGTAGGTGAAGCAAAGTGATATCCAATATATACACTCTTGAAAAGAAAGGAGAAATCGAAGGGGGGAGGAAGAAAAGATAGAGAACAGGGTGGAAGAAAAGGAAAATAATAAAGAAATTAAGAAAATAATTTCATTCACAACTACTTCCAAATGAGTCAAATACCTAGGAATTAACCTAGCCAGACAAGTGAAGAATTTATACAATGAAACTAATTAAAATGACTATTCTACCAAAAGGGATATAGAGACAACATAATCCCCATCAAAATACCAACTATATTCTTTAAAGAAACTATATTTTTTTAAAATTTGTATGGAACCACAAAAGCCTTGAATAGTAGAAGTTATCTGAGGTGAAAAGGAGAAAAACAGAGATAACACACTACCTGACTTTAAACTATACTATAAAGCAATGATAATTAAAACAATAGAGTGTTGGCAGAAAAACAGACATAGGGATCAATGCAATATAATAAAAAGTTCATAAATAAATGCATACATACACATATATAAATATTTAATTTGTGATAAAGGAGTCATTACCATGCAATGGGGAGAAGAAGGGCACTTTTAAAAATGGCATTTGGAAAACTGAATAACCACACGGGAAAGGATGGCTTTTGATCATATTCTCATTCTATGCACAATAATAAATTCAAAATGTGTTAAAGATGTATATGTTTTATAGCAATACAATAAATAGGTGAAAACATTTGTGATACATCTCATGACATCAGTGATAAAGAGGTGTTCAGAGACTAGACAAGAGAAATAAAAGCAAAATTAAACAACTGGAACTACCCTAAATTAAAAACCTTTTACGTAGTAAAAGAAAATGTAAGTAGATCAAAAATTCATCCTAGAGAACAGGAGAAGACATTTAACACAAAGCCAACAAGGGGTTAATATCTAAGATACACAAATCTATTCAATTTAACAATAAAAAAAAACACACAATGAATTAGCAACAGGTCTAAATAGACAGTTCACCAACAATGATGTCCAGAAGGCCAAGAGTTATATGGAAAAATTTTCACCATTGCCTTTAATAAGGGAGTATCAGCTCATATTCACAATAAGCTATCATCTCACACCCTTGAAATGGCACATTATTAAAAAGATTCAAGTAAGATCTAGAGAAGATGCAAAGAAAGATAAATCGCATTATACTATAAGTGTAATGTAAATTGCCATAGCCATTTTGGAAAGAAATTAGATTTACCTTAACAAACAAAATGAAAATACTGTATGACCTAGCAATCCCACTCTTAGACACTTTTCCAAAAACCCATAAAACTATCAATTCAA
The DNA here is from genome assembly GCF_000260355.1 of Condylura cristata. Classification (NCBI taxonomy): domain Eukaryota; kingdom Metazoa; phylum Chordata; class Mammalia; order Eulipotyphla; family Talpidae; genus Condylura; species Condylura cristata. Next base: position 26,466,626 of record NW_004567118.1, on the reverse strand, counting down.
AAAATTACATACTCTGTAATGTTTATTGTAGAATTATTTACTAAGTACCCACACTAGAGGTTTGAGTCAAGAAGATGCCATATATTTATACAATGGAATATTATGCAGCCATAAGGAAAGATAAAATATTACCATTTAGAGAAAATGAAGGGAGTTCCAGGGAATTATGTGGCAAAACAAGACAGAATGACAAAGAAAAGTACTGAAAATGTTTACACAGTGGATAATTTGAGAAAACAAAACACTTATAAAAACAGGTGACACCAAAAATGGATGAGACTTCTGACATTGAGGGGGAGGAAGGAGAGTAGATCAGAGGGATATCAGAGATGGATATGGTAAAATTAATTAGTTAAAGAACTTTTTAAATAAATAAATACATTTTTAAATGAATTTTTAAAAATCAGGTTGTGGGGGACCCAGAGTCAGGGGAGTCAAGTGACTTGTCCAAATTTTGTAGCTTGTTATTGGCAGATTTGGGGATTGATTCCTTGTTCACGATTCTCCATGACAATATACTCTATCAAAAGACAACAACCCACAGATGTTTATAGGAACTTTATTTGTAATTATGAAAGTGGCTTTCATTAAATGAATGCACAAGCTGGTATAGCTGCAGTGAACTATTACTATGCACTTAGAAGAAATGAGCTATCAGGCCAGGGGAAGACATCAACATAACTTCATTGGATATTACTAAGTGAAAGAAACCAGTCTGGAAAAGATGCATAGCCTATAATTCCAACTATAAGACACTCTAGAAAAGACAAAAACTATGGAGACAATAAAAAGAGAAGTGGCTGCCAGGGACTAACAGAGGGAAGGATGGATAGGTGTAGCTCAGAGGTAACTGAAAGGGAGGGATGACCAGGTGAAGCTCAGGGGATTTTTAGGGCAGTGTAAGCACTCTGTATGATCTCATAATGGTGGGTACATGTCAGTATATATTTGTCCAACCCATAGTGAATGCCAAACCTAAGGCAAACTACAGACTCTGGTGAACACTGTTTTATCAACGGAAGTTCATCAATTGCAACAGATGTAGCATTCTGGTTGGGGGTTCAATAGTAGGGCCACTGTGGAAAGACTTATTTTCCTCTAGTAGAATTGGGGTACCAGCACATACTATTTTTGAGCTGTTGTCAGTTTCATATTTGAGCTGTTGTCAGTATCTTCTGTGGACAAAATACCTCCATGAAGCATGGCCTCAATCCTTGACTGGGGTATAACCACCTATGTATCCTCAAGGATCTATGCTCTGCTTTCTGGAATGTGGCATTCTGGAAGATTTTCATACGAAAAAGGTCAGTTTAGTGATGCCTTGACTGTCTTGTCAAAATCATGATAGGCTGTGCCAGGCATGTGACTTGCTTTACCTTTTTCAATTCTCATCACACTCTACAACAGCAATATTATTACTCCCACTTTACATCTTAAGAGACAGTGGCGCATAGAGGTTACTAAATACCAAAGGCCCCCAAGTAACGAGACCTAGAATGGGAAAACAGATCTCACTCAACCACAGCACATCAGTTACTGCCTGTGAGAGGAACCACTAAGATGAGGGATTCAGAAGAGTGTGGCAGGCAGGATTCAAGCCACATCCTTTGGCGTATGACTCACTTTCACTTTCAGTTAATGTTCCAACCACCCAGTTGATGGAGAAGAAGAGGCTCCTCCTACATAGACCTGTAGCTACGCCCTTCAGTAGGCACTGCCTGGCTTTTAGCTACCTACCCAGTCCCAGACTGCCTTTCAGTGACCTACTCCTTAAAGGTCACCACTGACATTCTGTGATGTTTCAGGAGTGTCTAGACTCAACTGCTGCCCTCATGAGAGTGTGAGAGTTCCCCCCCGTGGGAACTTAGAACTAAGGCTACAGAACTGGATGTAATGTAGCTTAATAGCTAACTGCTGTAATGAAACTGTATGGCCGCGGTGGTTAGCATGCGATTTTATTCTGATGCTGTGATAGGTGCAGGCTTGCCGATCTGGAGACATTGCCCCCCCAGGGATAGCCAGAGACAAGGCAAACAGTTCATAGGCAAATTAACCAGCCCAGAGCCAACCAGCTCCTCTCTGGGCACCCACCCTTCAGATCACGGTCATCTCACCCTATTTCCCAAAGCAAGGTAGTAGACTGTTAGAACAGCCCCTCTGCCCTAGAGGCACAGAATCATTAAAACCAGCCCATTATAAGCCTGTTATCCTCACCTTTCCTATTCTTTCAGCACAACTCAGCATAAAGACTCTTGGCCACACCTCCCCAACCCCCTCCACCACCACCACTCTGCTTCCTGACATGGGCCCACATGTTGTGCCTCTCCTTCTAGAATCTGTGCTTATAAAAATGTCTTCCTTCACAACATTCATTTCAGGCTCGGTCTGTCTTGCAGTAAATGACTAAAATAGATTTCAGGTATATTTTAAATTAAATGTTAAATTAAAAGTTTTCATTTTAAAACATTGCTACATGAAGTTACAGTCCAACATAAGCTGGTTTCACTCATACTCCACTGGGGGTCCAGGACGTGACCTCAGAGCATCATTGGAACTGACAGTTGATACTGAGACCGTGTTATGCCTTTGGGACTATGCTCTGATACCTAGGGCAGCACCCTGAAGAAAAGGGGGCTAGGTGATTGGTTTAAAGGTGATTGGGCTCTAGGGTCACCCATCCTCTTGTTGAGTACCTATAGTGGGAGGGAGGGCTGAGTTTAGAGAGCATGAGAGTGTGTGCTGGGGGATACAGCTGAGAGTCATGAGTGTGGAGCTATATATCGTGAGCATACAACATTTGGAAAACATCCAGAAGTCAGAAGGACTTTTCTGGAAGGGAAGGCTTTGACAGAAGACACACTGTGGACCCGTGCATGTGTCTTTTCTCACCCTGATCAATTGTGCATTCTAAAGAGCAAGAGAAAACAAAAGCAACTGCTTTTCTGGGTCATTCAAGGCACGTGCACTGCTGCCTTGAGACACAAATGGCAAAACAAAAAAGAGGGTTTGGGAAGGCGTGTGCTCTCACTCCCGGGCACACCGCTCTCATGCTGAGGCCAACTGGCTCTCACGCTGAGGCTCAGTGCAGGAAAGAGCAGTGACTCAGAGAAGATGCATTGCCAGAGGGTTCCCCAGCTCTCACAGAAGTAGAGAACCTTCAGGACCACCGCAGAGTCCCTGCCAGCCTCCACAGTCAAGGCAGGAGGCTTTCAACCGCCCCTGGGCACAGACAGTCAAACAGAAGCTCAGAGCAGAGGAACTTAAGAAAACTATTTATGGGCACCCTGGGGCAGGCACTAACAGTGGGGCTTTGCAGAAGGCTTCAGGAAGCAGGTAGATGTAAGAGTCAGCAGCCAGGGTACCCATGCACACTAATGCAGACTTGTTATAACCACAGGCTGGGAGGCCTGGAGACAGAGTAAGGAATTGAGGATGCTCTGATGATTATTCCTTTCAAGTTGTTATCAGATATGTGAGCCAAGAAAATGAAGGCAAGCCCAGTGCGTGAGATCTCTTGAATTTCCATCTCCTTCCCCTCCTCTGAGACCTTTCCAAGGTTGCTCTCTGTAAGAAAAATGAGAGTGCCTCGCAGCCTGCCCCAGCCAATAATTCATTTGCAACTAGTTGTTTGAATTGCTTATCTCTTTGATCTGGAGGGTAGCCGAGCACCCTATTCGAGCTACTTGAATGTTGGGTGTTCTTCCTGGATCACACTGACTGTGCCATGGGATGCTAGGAGAAGGAGCGTCTCTAGGTCTGTTTAACCAGTTTGAAGCCAATTAAGATGCTAAGTTACTACATAGGCAACTATGTAGTAAGATGCTACATAGGCAACTCTTTACAATTTTTCTAGAAAAAGTAGGATGATAAATTCTGCGGACAGAATTTAACTGCTGTTGAAACTGCCAGAGCAGGACAGTCAGTTCTGGTCACATTCTCTCTACCCAGAAACACCCTATCATTAAGTCCCACCCCCCAAACCTCTCACCCTGGCATCCAAGTCCCTCCCAGGCCCCCAGATGTGCTGCTGCAATAGAAAGGTCTCAGGGAACCACCAGTGTCTCTTGCTCAGAGTCCAAGAGTGGGCTGCTCGCCCAAGATGTGCCTGTCTGTCACCTATGATCAAAACAGTTTCTGGTTTAGTAGTGTTATCGAACACACCTCTTCCGCGAACAAAGACTCAACAGTAGAAATTCCAGCAAACAAACAACTTTCACATTCTGAAGTCTGTAACAAAGTTGTTTTCTGGTTGGGAATGCTCAAATTGTCTTACAACAACCCTTGTTGTGAAAGTGCTATCATAACAACAACAACAAAGATCCAAAAGAAATGTCACCCTTGGCTATACCAAATAAACATAACTTTTGTTTTTATTTATCAGCTTTTTGCCATCCCACATTCACAAAGACTTCACATAATCCTAGGCATGGCAGAGATTGCTCTTTGTCATTTTCACTCAATAGTATATAATTTCTCAAGGGACTATACTGTTTTTCCTTTTTTTAAAAAAAAGATTTATTTATTAATGCATATAGAACTGGGGTACAAGACAGAGGTGCAGAGGCAGCAAGAGGATTCACCTAAGACAGAGAGGGGAGCAGAACAGGCAGATGGATGAAGCACACTGCCGAGGGGAGCAGCGGGCGGGTCAGGAGAGGTCTGCTGAGCCACATGGGTTACCTCTGGGGGTGGGGATTGAATTCTCATTGAGGTGGCTGTGGCCAGCCTGCAGGGCTGCATCCCAACCCATTCCCCCACCAGGGAGGGCCTGGACTAATCGGTTTCTCTAATAATAATTTTAACAACCATATAATATTCCATGCAGCAGACAGTTCCTAAATGAAATTGAGTCATTCTTCACTGTGCAGCACTGGTCCCACAGAAGTGCAGAGGCTCCCTTAGTTGGGGAGTGTTTTCTCCTCAGAACACAAGAGCACTCCACTCTGCCAGGTGCCTTGCAAGTGCTCTTTTGTATTTTTATCATTTCCATGTGTAGATGTGTTGTTCTTCTTTCTAGATTTAAGAGCCTAGAGAACAGATCTAAGTCTTTTTCACCTTGTTATTCCCTTCACTTAGCACAGCATCTGACACTTAATTTTGCCCAATAAAATTGCATCATTAACAACAGTGAAGATGATGCTGGTAGTGATAAAGCCTTTCATTCAAGTCACAGAAACAAACCAACTGAGTAAGCTCTGCAGCAAAGAGTGCATTAAAATTAGACACAGAGCTGACCATGCCATTCCTAGATAAGTACCCATGAAAAATAAAAGTATATGTCCACAAAACACATTTACACAGAACACAGGAACATCTCTCTCAGTCTCATGCAGAACAACCAAAACATTCAAATACTTGTCTATTAATGGTAAAGTGTGTAGATGATTGCTAGTATGTTCTTAACAATAGGAAACTATTCACATTAGAAAGTAGTAAGCTACTAATACAGACAACTTGGATTAATTTCAAAGACATTAGCAAAGTGAAAAAAAATCAGACATCGGAAAGTCCAAGAACAAGCAAAACAAAGCTATGATGATAGAAATGGTGCCACCATGTGTTCTAATGAGTAGGGGAAGACTATAAAATGCTGAACTTGCATTAGAACAGAGCTGCCACTTAGACCCTTTGAACTGGAATATGGCTCTGTTCCTTTGTCTAGAAAATGGGCCAATATATCAATGGAACAAACTCTGCTCACAACAGGGGTGCATTCCAGGAAGACCATCTCACTGAAAGAATAACTACAATCCAGGTCTCCATCCTGGCAAAGCTCCCAGGCACTCAGGAAGCTGTAGTGAGAGTAGAATATCATGGACTGGACCTTGAGATGGAGGCCAGCAGCTGGCAAAGCCCTGTATAATTCTTATTGGGTTCTGTCCTCTGTACTTTGGCTGAGAAATAGCAGGAGGGGAGCCCCAGTATTGGCACAAAGGGAAGTAGCTGCCAACGGTCTAAGAAAACCATGAAGGGATTTTAAGGTGAAGGAAGGGATTTGGGTTTTAAGGTAGAGGAAGAAGGGGGGGAGGGCATGATTTGGCTCACTTAATCCCCGCCATGGTCTTGTCTTATTACTGGATAACTCTGCTTGGCTGGGTTGAACCCAGAAAGCATCTGGAAGCATGTGGACAGCAGGCTTTATCTGAATATGGGCTGTCCATCATTTAGGAAAGAATGACACTGGTCTTGTTGCTTGAGTTGAGATTAACTGAATGAAAATAATGATTAGAGATTTTATTCAAGTTGAACATAAGTTTTTCCAGCACCAGGAAGTAAGTTGAATTGGAGGATACACAGTCCTATATTTCTTCATGTTTTATGGGTCCCTAAGAGACCCAATAATGGGACCCATCATTTTCCCTAGTGGAAAGATATATATTGATGAGTCCTTTAGAATTTGAAGATAAACAAGAGTATCTAAAGAATAGCCTGTGAAACCCAGGTTGTCTTGCTGTGAATGAGCTAGTCAAAGGAAGCATCCCCCTCCTCACTGGGACAATTTGCATTTGTTCTCAAATTCCTCCATAGTCTGCAGGCGACAGCAAGCAGACCATCATGTGCTTACGCACTTAGCCTAGCTAAGCCCAGATTTACCCAGGTCCACATGGGTATTTGTTCCCTGCAAAATCACTCTTATGCTTTTCCTGTAAGATGAAAGCTCAAGAGGGACAAAAGGACTCTTTTCTGGTGCACAAGCCCATGGTTCATCCAGAAAGTTTGTACAGTTCTCATACTGCTCTGGAGACAGATCTACGACCTATGAAGCTGCTGACCCTTTGCCCTTGAATCTCTCAGCATGTACCAAATGGACCTTGCTGCTATTTACCTAAAACCATTCGAAATAGTTCTCCCGCAGGCTCAGAAGTGGGAAACCTCTTAAACAAGGAGATGCAGACAATGTGCTACCAAAACAAATGACAAAAAACTTATTACATTTCTAGCGATTAGATGGATTTGGAGAAGGGTCCTTCAGACAGTTCTGGACAGAATGCATTTTGTTCAATTCAATCTGATTCAATTGAGTATATCTGAGTCATCTATTGACGAGGGCTTTAGAGTCAGAGATACTTGAACTTCAATCCTACAGTTGCTACCTACTATTTGTGGTGTCCTAAAAGCAGTTATTTCATTTCTATAGTTCCCCCATTTTATTCATTAATAAACCAAACATGATAACATCTACTTCATCCATACTTCCTGTGATTCTCCATAGGAAAAGAATCAATAATCAAGAGGAGCTAGCTAGATAGAAGATAGAGGGCATATAAGTGAAATCACCTAAGCCTGGCCCTTAGCACAGTGACCGGGAAATGGTAAATTCTCAACAAATAACAGCAACTCATGTTAATAATGATGGAAACATGAACAAAACAGTAATAAAAGGGAAAATTGGGAATGAACAATGCTGAGTCCTTAAGGACAACCACAAATCCGTCAGATCTCAACTAGCTTCTCACCTGAGGCTGGTCCTTGCATCCAGGGCTGTGATATACAAATGCATGGAGTCCAGCAGAATCTGGCCATTCCCATCAATGGTATCAAGATGGAAATAAATACTGTTGTTAAAAAAAAAAAAAACAAAAACAAAAATGGGGGAAAGAAATCTTGATCTGGTGTAGATTTCAAAGTCTCATCAACACTGATGGTAGAAAACATAACTTCAGCATTCAGCTCTTTCATTTACTGCTACTTAAAATCTCATTTCTTTTTAGGTAAATGCTCATTTAAATGCTCATCCTTCCTCATTTTACTGGACATGTCCATAACAGTCCTCAGGAAGGATGGAGGTCAGGTCATGTGTGTGGTGAGACCCTGCTAAGGTTAGTTTCCAGGGTCTGGGACATCTGTCCTGACCCAGGACTCTGCTGCTACCATGGGATTGTTATCACTGCTCCCAAAACTTCCGGTGAGCAGACCTCTCTAGTGTTAGGATGCTTTGAATCTTCTGCCTTTTCTCCTAAAACTCAGCCATTCTTATTCCTTTTAGGGAAAGAGTTTGCAGTCATTCAAATTTCTCTTTATACTACAATCTATTATTTATAGATATTTTATTCCCCTTTTCTCCAGGTTTCACCTCTTAGACTTTTACATATGTTTTATAGAAAGCAAATCACCTGTATATATTTTTTCTTTTCAAGCAACCGGTTCTTGGACTAAAAATCTATGACACTCAAGGTTTTTATATCTCCTATAGATTTACTCTTAAAATTTAAAAGTCAAACAGTCCTTAATTTGACTTATTTGTTTACTTTGTACCATTCATACTCCATGGGCTAGGTATATGGAAAACCTTTTCTTCAATGATGACAGGAAGTATGAGTAAAAGAGATCAAACTAAATTGCACATACTGAATCAAAATACTACTTAACTGTAAATAAAATTACTTTTATTCATCCCTTCTGCCATAGCCTAGATCTAGTCTAAGGAGTGGTCCAGAAACCATCCTGGCATCCTCATATATTGTGGCTGCTCTACCACAGTAAACCAGGGACTAGATGAGAGTCACAGAGTTTCTCAACTTGAGTCTGGAATATGGAGTGGAGATGGTCGGGGGTGTATGTCTTCTATGTCTGTTTCTGATCTAGGAGAAATACTGGGAATACCTGATATAGGAATCAAAACAAACAAGCAAACAATGCCTCATTACCTAGGCAGGCCAAAGAGCTATGAGTAAAGGGTTAGAAAATCTTCCAAAAAGTAGAAGTCACTCTGCTGTGCTTGGCTAATAGTAGACTTGGTCCCTTTTATGTCTGGTATAGGGTTTGTGGATAGACTCAGAATAGATTATCAAATGAGGGGTTTCCATGAACACGGAATGTTATCTTTATTGAACGTCTCTACCCAAATTACCTTGCTGAATGTAAGAAATTCTGCTGAAAACATAGTAGCCTATGTTAGTCATGATTCTCCATAGGAAAAGAACCAATAATCAGGAGGAGCTAGCTAGATAGAAGATAGAGGGCATTTGTGTGTATATTTAAATATAGAACATTATTTGTTTATTCATTCATTTATCTATTATTTGTTTATTTATGGTATTATAGTGACACACATGTAGTTCTAGAAGCTGCCAAGTTCAAAGTCTGGAGTTATGTCCTGGTTCATGGCCAAAGACATAAGGCTGCTATAGAATAGGAAGAGCCAATATCTCATTTTGAAGGTGTTAGAAAAATTCCCTCTCACTCAAAGAAGTCAGTTTTGTGTTCTATTCAGATCTTTGATGGATTCCATGAGGCCCACTCACTTTAGAGAGCACAATCTGCTTTGCTCAGTCTGTTGATTTAGGTGTTAAACCCTGAATAGTGTTTGATCCGAGGGGCCCTATGGATCAAGTGGACACATAAAATTAATCATCACATACCCTTTCCCACTAACTCTATTGTCAGCCCCAACACCAAGAGTGTCCAGCAATTCTCAGTATCTCCAAACCTTTAGGCTGAACTTTTGCTCTAAGTAAGGAATACGTCCACAACACTTGTGTCTATGTCAACATTTCCTTCCCAAGTGCCCAGATAGCACTTCAAACTTGTCTCTATCCATCTTCTATCATAGTCTTCTGAAAACAAGTGCACAAAACTTTCAAGACCAACAGGGAAAGCTCTTGGGGAGAAGAATACCTGTGGCTCTGTGATGGCGCTAAGATTTGAAGACAGAGATTCTAACTCCAAGTCCAGTGTCATTTCTTCTGTCAGCCTATTGCTCCCAAGATTTAAATCTAGTGCAGACTCCTAGACCCAGGAGCAACAGAAGCAAAAGCCATCTGCTGGACCCTCTGCTGGAAACCCCACAAGAGTTACATTACAGCCTTAGAACAGGAATTGGCAGTTATGCTGGGAGCAATTACCAGAGCTTGGAAACATTAGCTCAGATAAAATTAGATTTGACCTGAGAGATTGTTCCAAACACCAACTCAACCGCCTTTGATGTTCTGATTCCCATCAAATTTCACACAGTTCGCTCTTCCTGGCTGTAAAGTCAGTCTCTTCATCAGAGAAATGAGAAAGGCCTGTTTTCCATTAAAATCTTTAAAGCTCTTTCTCTGGAGGTACTGTAATAGGCTAGCAGATACAGCATCTGCTAGTTGTATCAAATACCACAGCACTTGGAGTGTGGGGATGTTAGCTGACATCACTTTGAAAGGTGGTACCCAGAGCCACGGAGTGTTAAAAAGGACAATAGTTGTCCCTTCCAGATGAAGTGGCCAGGGGTCAGAGAAGACCTGCCCAGGAGCAGAGAGGTCAAAATGCCAGGGACTGAGGTTCCATTCTAGATCTCCTGTCAGTCCTATGTTTTCCTCTTGTGTGCCTCTTATTAATGATGGCTTAGACCTGGGGCAGGTTTAAAGTTGTCAACATTTACAGAACAGAGGAATTATTAATTGACAGAGTCAGGATGTGAACCCTCTGTCAATTACTAATTGACAGAGTCAGGATCTGTTGCCTTTTCCTATTACAGTAGGTAAAGGAAGCATGCAAGAAAGGGGGCTATGTCAGGAGTGTGGGAAGGAGTGAGGAGGAGGGAGGGAGAGAGAAAACTCCCTGAAGACAGGGACGTGTCTGCCCAGCTTACTGATTTAGCCCCAGCCGGCAGTTCTGGGTTTGAGACATTGTAGGTGGTCAGTAAATATTTGGGGAAGGACCAGAGGGAAGGATGGAAGGATGGATGGAAAGGAGAAGAGCAGGCTGTCATTTGGAAGTCATCTTGCTCTTAGGTTATGGGCTTTCCAGTCACTTCTCTAGACTAAGACTGTTTTGCTTTAACCTCTGTTTTTTGGTGTTTTGAGCTTTTTGTTCATTTGTCTTTGTTTTAATTTTGGGTTTTGTTTTATTTTGTCCATGTTTAAGAGATTGGAATTGTCAGCAGTCTAACTTCTACAACTGATGCATTGTGATTTTCATTGAGTAATTTTTGTCGAGTAATTTCCCAACTCACATAATTATAGCGAGGGTTAGAACTGAGAGAAAAAGTGTGCCTCTGTCAAGTACACAGAGTTCCATGCTAATCCTCTTATCCGTCCTCTCCTCTCTTATGCTGTTTTCAGAGCTTCATTATGTGCCAAGTAAAGTCTACCTGGGCTCTGTATTTACTCCCACCAGGTTGAGATTTTCAATTAGCAAATCTAAATAAAATATTTAAGCTGCTGCCATGTATTCATTCACATCATTCATTCATGTTTTCATGCATTTACTCACCCATCTCTTATTCAATTGATTGAATATTATGTTTTTGTACAACATATTTTGCTAGGTCATTCTAAAACAAAAGGGCTCAATCCTCAAGCACTCACAATGAATAAAGGAAATCAGCATTTATGCAATTAATGTGATGAGTGCAACAAAAGTCAGGAATGAATTTTTTCTAGAGAGGAAAAAAAGGCTTTATAGAGAAAATTATATTAGAACTGAATTTGGAAGATGAATAGGACTTTAGTAGGTTTTTTCCAAAGATGAGGGGCCAGGTGAGAAGAAATCACTTCTGGCACAAGAGAAAACCTACTCAATAAGAAAGAAATCCGAAGTTCTCAGCATGACTTATAAAGTCAACATGACATGGTACCCACCTTTATGTCCAGATCCGTCCTTCATCACCTTTATTTTTATATGCCAACATATGTTCCTTCCTTTCATAACTAATATCTTAAAGGATCATTCCTATTATAAGACATTTGTATTTGTCTTTATAATGGCCTATAAGTTCCTAAATCTCAGGGCAACTGTTTCATGTGAGATATGAGAAATCTACATTTTCCAAGTCTGGAGCCAGTCTTGGAAGGTTCAGTAACTTATGCAAGATTAACCAACTAAGAAGTAAAGTTGCCAAGAAGTGAACTTGACAGTCTTGACTTCAAGATCCAGCACATAGCCACTGTGCCACGTGGCCTCTCTCACAGTTTGAACTGATCTCTACACACTCATCTGTTTCACGCTCCTTGTATAAGAATAAAAATGTCCATGAAAGTAGGGGCCTATCCTGTCTATGGCTATATCCCAGGCATCTAGCACAAGGCTTGGCATATAGGACACACAATAGCATATAATGGATAAATAAGAAAAGCTTATGAGAGAGAACTGTGGGTGGAAAGAAAAAAAAACTATTATACTTTCTAGAGAGAAAAATGATAAAGATGTTTTTAAAACTGGAACTTCTGGGAATTATCTCCTTTTTTTTTTTAAATCCTTTTCACATAAAGTAATGATAGTGTTACAGGACTGGGAGAGAGGGGCACCACCGAACCCCCAAACCTGCCTGCTCTAAATAGGTTCTGCCATCTACTACGTCAAGACAAAACATAAGAGCCTCAATGGAAAGGAAATTTAATACATTAAATTAGTGTGCAATACAGAAAAGACAGAGAACAAAGTTTCCAAATCAAACACCCAAAGTTTCCCATCCCCTCATGGGTAAAAGTCCACCCAGAAGGGACTTTTGCCTTGGCCAAAGCAAGTCCTGAAAACCCACCACAAACCTAAAGCACCTTCTGGCCGGGAATCATAGAAAAGGGTCAGAAATGGTCAGACAAATCTGGGAGGAAAAGAGTAAAATCAAAACCAAGATAAACACTGCCATAGTGAACCTCCCCATCGGTCTCTGTTTCAACCAGTGCAGCACCAAGAAGCAAACAGGTTTTTCACATGTGTCTCTGCTCCATGTGACTCTCTCAGGTCACCTTCTGGCTCTCCATCCTGCTTCCTTCTTTCTCAGACTCCTCTCCAGAGTCTTCTCTTCTCTGCTCAGCTCCATCCACCTTCTGGGTGGAGGAAGGACCCAGAAACCTCCCCTTTTCCTGGGCCCACCTTGTAACAATGGATTTGTTGGAAATATAAGGTAGGGGCAGGTACACTGGCTGGAGGATAAAGAATCTTGTAATTTACCCCAAAGTGCAAGAATATAAATATTGGCCTACTCATAAGAAAGGAAGACAACAGGTATCGCTTCATGGAGGTCCTTTCCATCATGTGGTGATCACTGAACAGGAGGTAAATGACTTCCTAAAAGGTCCCCCTGGTGTCAATAACCTAGGGGTCCTCTCCAGTTGACCAAGTCTAGATGTCCATAGCAGATGGTGGTAATGAGGCTAAAATGACTCCAGCTATTTCTGTAGTCTGCTGCATGCCAAAAGCTCCTTCTCAGCCACAGGTCACTGCCCTCTTCGCAGGGAAGTGCTCAGGTACTCAGCGGACTATGTCATCTCATCTGTGAGACTGTCCAAGATGGCTGATTCCAGCACAGTGAAGGCTGCTGCTGACTAGAGCTGTTCAGGCATGGTCCAATCTTTTTCTGCTACAGAAAGAGGAACCTGGACTTACACTTGAGATTCCATTGCCTAGGGCAGTCTTGCAACTGCTCATGACATCCTCTTTTCTCCTAGCCTCTCAAAGGATGTCACATGACCTCGTGGTTGACAAATCTAACTTTCTAGCAAGTAAATTCCCACTGCTTTGGTTGGGTAAGCAATGTGGCTTAGGTCAAAAAGTTATATTGTGGCTTAGCTATCCAAAATTGTGATTATTCTTTTCTGTGCTAGAAATTTTGCTAAGCATTTTATAGACAACATCACTGAATTCTGAAAAATTCTGTCATAGAAACTTTGTTATCTCCATTTCATAAGTCAAAAACCAAGGAATAGAGAATTTAATAAATGAGTCATGGTCTTACAGGTAGCAAGAGGTACAGCTTACATCTTTCAAATTTCAAAGTTGGTGTTCTTATACCTTAGTCATGCTCTGTGTTGGTATCTCCAGGACTTTCAGCTTCTCTAATTATACTCTAATCTGGCTGTTAAAAGCATATATCACAGTTTACCAATATAGTTGCTGTTTGGAGAGTATTTCTAAAGTTCATTTTCTTTTTCAGAAAAAACAGTTATGTTTCTTAACAGTGACACCTCAGTATCTGAAACTAAAGACATCAGTTACCTCTAGTTGCAGCCATAGTTGATTTAAAGAACTAAGCATCAGAAACATAATCAGTATTGAGCTATGACCCATTGTCCAGATAAGAAAAGCATCTTTAGATTTCAAACAAACACTATGAAATCCAACAAAGATGTATTCTAGCAAGAATTTTCTAAAGGCACAATTCTGGTGCATTAGATGACTTGAGAGATACAAATGGTCTAGCAAGTTGTGATAAGTGTTTTATTCCTGGCATGAGTAGGGATGAGTCTTAGTTTAGTCCAGTTCAGTCCCACTTTAACTAAGGATGTCAATTCTAAACCAACATCACCATTTATTGAAACCATCATCCCCTCCATCTCCAAGAAATTCCCAGAGTCTTGGGTCATTCTGCAAGGACTATCCACATAGGTGAGATGGAGGAGGACTATATAAAGTGTCACCATACACTTGACATCACTCCTAGTTTTGGCAGGCAATGTCTGGAAGCTTTCTGTGAATATTATTCATCAGAAAGCAAAGGCAAATTCAAATTGGATATTCAGTTCTCACCTGAATGAGAGGGAAGATCTTCAGGTGGTAATGCAACTGGCACATGTTGCTCTGGTCCTGGGGATTGATAGGACTCACCTGGGCATGGGATAGACTGATCCCATCAGTGGCTCACCTCCTATTTCTTTAGTTCCAACCCACTATACCTTTACCTAGTCTAGGAGTAGGAAAAACTGTCCTGTGTATCCTGCCAAACCTACTGGTTTTATATTCTGAGTCTTGGCTTTAGAAATTCAAGTATCAAACATTTGTTTTCATTGTTCTGTTCCATTTTGACTACCACCCCATAAGATAAGATACTCCAATTCAGGGTGTTTGAAGGGAAAGACTTCTAGGTGTGTTTGAATGATCCTCCTAATATGCCCCCTCCTTATTAGGTACAAGTACTCCCAGTCATGGGCACAGATTGTTAGCCACAGGCCACCCCCACAGAGGAACTGTCTCACAAGCTTAGAGCTTGTGAGAGACCTGAGAGAAATATGTGTTTTTTGCAAGCACTCTTTTTTTTTTTTTAAAGATTTATTTATTTATTCATACAGAACTGAGGTACAGGCCAGAGATGCGGAGGGTGAGAGGATTCACCAGAGACAGAGTGGGGGCAGAACAGGCAGATCGATGAAGTACACTGCTGAGGGGAGCAGCGGGCAGGTCAGGAGAGGTCTGCCACGCCTTGTGCGTCACCTCCAGGGCGGGCAGGGATCGAACTCATGCAGAAGTGGCTTAAGCTTCTTAGTGCAGTGCTTTAACCCTCTGTGCCACCAGGGAGGGCCGCAAGCACTCTTTTTTTTATAAAGATTTTATTTATGCATACAGAACTGGGGTAAAGGCCAGAGGTGCAGGGGCAGTGAGAGGGTTCACCAGAGACAGAGTGGGGAACAGAACAAGCAGATTGATAAAGTACACTGCTGAAGGGAGCAGTGGGAGCAGCAGGCGAGACAGGAGTGGTCTGCTGCACCATGTGGATCATCTCCAGGGCTGGGGATCGAACTGGTGGCTGTGGCTAGCTTGCAGTGCTGTGTCCTAACACATTGAGCCTCCAGGGAGAGCCCAAGCAGACTAACTCTTAAGGGAAAAGAGAGAGAGTGCTAAGCTAAGCATGCGGTGTCACTTCTCCCACACTCACTATCCTATAGATAGTCCTCTTCCTCTCAGGATGAAGACAGGAAAGTAAAGAAATGCTACTAAGTTCTTCCTATACTTTCTGGCCTTGTGTAATGGAGTAGAGATTCACCTTCCTTTAAGTGTTACAGAGAGGAACTGTTATGGAGAATTACCTCCATAAAAAGGTGAAGTTCCAGGTTTCCTGTCCCACCTAATGAAGAGTGGAGCTGAGCCTTTGAGGGGAAGCAGGCAAGATTTAAAGGAGATTTGGAGAGGAGCGAGTAGGCATGTGGAACAGAAACAATGGAAGAAGAAGTCTCATTTACTTCTTGGCCTTTAACTTGCACCAGTAACTTGAAAGACAGGAAGAAATACATGAGTGAGAGACACATGGGAGGCTGACATGATTTGTGCTTTGATTTTGCCTGTTTCATTCCAGACTGGTTTGGTCCCCTCTCTCTGTCCCTTTCCTATGGTTTCCAACTAAAAGGTGCCTCAGATTTGTGGCAAGCTTGCTTACCTCAGTGACTACTCTTTGTGACAACCCTATTTGGCTAGGCATTTACACATGTGAAAATGGGCAACTTTGGGTGTTTCATTGGAAAACTAGTATTCTTTCTTCTCTTCTTTTTCTATGCAGACTAATTATATTAACATTCTTTCACAGAGAGTCTGCTTTGTCTTTTTGTGGTGGATGACAGATCCCTTTTAGAGTATGTAGGCTTGAAGGCCCCAGAGCACCCCTCAGTCTGCCCACTAGCAGAAGCATGAACAGTGGGACATCAGTACACATACCCTTCCTGTTTCTCAGTAGAGTGATAGTGGCTATAGTGGGGGTGCCCTGGGAGCTATGACCTCACACAGAAGTGGGTTAATTTTTATGGAGTTAGTCCAAATGGACAAAAATGGAGGAGTTGGCCCAAAGTAGACTAGGCCCCCTATTCTCAACACATAAACTTAAAATTTGCCACTACCTCAAGACATCCTTCTCCCAAGAAAGAATGAAACTAAACTAAGCCAGGCAAGAATCTAACTCAATAATATATCATGCTGTGTGCCTCTTCCCACAATTTTAAAGACTTCTCTGGAAGAGAACAATAAATAGGTATAGTGGCTATCAATCTGCACCCATGACTGGGGGTTTCAAGTGCAATTCTACCTGAGATTTCCTAATCAGTAATCAACTGGTCCATTTAAATATCCTTACCAAGCACCTATCTGTCACCTAAGAGCTCCATTTGGCCATCCTGGAACCCTGAGATGAGATCTTTGGAAACAGTTTGGGTTTAAAGAATAGAAAAGGTGGTTACTAGTACAGTGTGTTATTTTATTTAAAGGACTGAATGCCTAAATCATCTGCTTTACCTGAATTATCTAACATAATACGAAGGAAGAACTATTCTCTGTTAAGAGAAGATAAGACTAAAATTTAAAAGGTTCATAGTTTGCTCAAGATTAAATACCAAGCAAGCAGAGAAACAGCTTCTTAAAGAAATCATTTCTTAAATCCAATTCCTCACTTCTAAAGGATGAAATTCCTTTTGCAGGATCAGGAATTCACTACTGGTCATCCCTGAAAGCTGATGTGTCCATTAAATGCACATTTCCTCAGATGAAAGCAGTGTTTTTCACACTCACATAGCATATGTCACACAAACATATTTGATCATTGGATTTCAATCAGTTCATATAGTTGACAAATTGCAAATCTTTATTACTGTAAATGAAAACAAGATCACATATAAGGTGATCACATGTGACCATTCATACACTAGAGAACATGATATCAGTGCAATATCATTTTCTGATCAAGTTAGTACACTGAACACGGTGCCTTTTCCTTTAAGAATAATGTGGGGGTATCAATTATTAGAGACACATTACAGACAAGCCAGCATTATCCTGAGATATGTTCTTCTCAGTGTCCTGGGAAGGTTGAAGTAGACATAAAAGTGGTATAGCTTTTTCACGAGGTAACTCAATGGAATGTGAGGCTGTATGTTTGCCACTTAAATCATCCCCAGAAGGTTGATGACAACACAGATTTTGGAAATGCTGAGTTAGAGTATCACACCCCCAGGAATAGTTTGGTCAAGTCTGCATATAACCTTGTCCATAAAGGGTTAGAAGACAAAATTAAAAGTTGAAGATAGGCAGAAGTAATAGAAGAATAGTAGAAAGAAAAATGATAAGGAAATAGAAGATGAGTGACTCCAATACACTGAGTCTCATCTAAGAATCACAGTCACTTTGCTAGTGGAGCCCAGGATATAACAATAATCTTCATAGTCATTATTTTATGAGCATATATAACTTTTGTGCTCAGCATATGCCAGGCAATCTGTTGTGCATTTTCATGTATTAATCTATGGAATGATGCTGACAACTCTATGAAATAAGAACTATAATTTTCCCTATTTTACAAAATAAGAAAACTAAAACACAGAATTGAAGCTGGAATTAGAACCCAAGCAGCAGGGTCAGAAATGATCCAACTCCATTATCTAGGTCCTATATCATCTGTTAATTGTTCTGAAATGGTTTTATATGGGGTACTGCGTCCATTTTATCACATTATGACCATAGAAAAAAATTTTTTGAAGATTTATTTATTTATGCATACAGAACTGGGGTACGGGTCAGAGTTGCAGAGGCAGTGAGAGGGTGGGGAGCAGAACAGGCCAACTGACGATGCACACTGCTGAGGGGAGCAATGGGCGGGCCAGGAGAGGTCTGCCACACCATGTAGTCACCTCTGGGGTGGGCAGGGATCAAACTCATGCTGAAGTGGCTTTAGCTTCTCAATGCTGTGCTTTAACCCGCTGCGCCACCAGGGAGGGCCCGACCATAGAAAATCCTAACTATCAGTAAGTGGTATTTTCAAGTCCTTTCCTTCAGGCATGAGCTGTGCCTTATTTACTACTGATCCCTCTACCTCCAGTGCACAGCCTGGTGGCTATAGTCAGTGCTGCTCCATAAAAATAGGTGGAAACATAATAATAGGCCTCCTGAGATGTTCCAAACAGCCTTTCTCAACACTATTATTTTGGAATGAGAATTGTTTTAATCTGAGGTGAACTGAGGCCCTGTAGACTTATCAGAAACTTTTTCTGCTTCCTTCACAACCTAGAATAACATAAATTGGGACTATTACTCACAAACAGGGTTTTTACCAGAAGCAACCTTTTTTATTGGAAAACCCTATCTGTATGGTAGGTCAAACATCTAATTACAGAGCATCTGGTTTTCAGCACAGGAGTCACCCTGTCCTCATCATGAGTCACCCCTCTCTGCTGAAGGCCCAGACCTCTGTCCCCTTCCTTAGTCAGTACATAGAGCCTCATTTTGCCTCTTTCTGAGGTCCAGGTCTATGCTGATTCCTCTTGCATATATTATTAACTTTGTCTTTTCTTTGCTAATCTGTATGATAGTTTATGATAATTCAACTAGATTTTTAAAAAAGATAGTTATAATGCGTTTATATGACATGGCTCATGGTATGGTAGACTATAAAGGACAACTGAATGAAGACCAGGTTCACTAACCAAGAATAAAGACCTGTGTAAATCATCTATATTTGCTGGGCTTCATATTTCTCATCTGTAAAATAGGTATCTTAACCTTCTCCCACATGATTTCATTGTTGGGTTGTTAGTTTAGGGAGTCAATGTAAACTCTTTTTAAAGTACCAAGAACAATGTCAAAGACTTTCTGTTTATAGTCTGGCTTCTAGGGCAAATGATTTAAACCAATAGTTCATAAAAAGGATAGCCAGCAGTGATGAAAACTTATTTTTTGGTTTCTCCAATTTATTATTTATGAGGAAATGCACAGTGAAGTCACTCTGACATACTTCCACAAAGCTACCGAACATGCTAACATAAGACGTTAAAAATAAATATCAAGGCTTGGTGAGGATGAGGAGCAACTGAAACTGCTGGTGGAAATGTAAATGGTATGAATATTCAAACATTATATGATGTTATCTATTAAAGATGAATAAGTACTTACCCTACAACTCAATAATTCTACTTTTGTGCACATACTTGGCCACTGAAAGACATGCCATACATGTTTGTAACAGCACTATTCAGAGTAGCCTATAGCTGGAAGCTCACCAGATACTAAAAATAGAACAGGTAAATAGTGGAGCATTCATGCAACAGAATACCATATAGCAATGAAAATGGACAAACATCTACAGGTAACAACATAAATGAATCTCACAAACTCATCATGGGAAAATAAAAGGATAATTCATAGTTTTCACTCCTATAAAACTCAGAAACAAGCAGAGCTCATTTATGGCACTAGGCGTCAGGGAAATGAGATACAAGGAAGACTTCTGGGTGCTGCTTATATGCTATTTATTGATACATTACTGTGTGCAGTTCATGAAAATAAATTGATTCGTACTTTTCTTAGTATATATTTTAATGTAAATTTCACACAGATTTCCCTTTCACCCCCCACCCTACATACACACAGGCACACACATACATATATGCAAGTTTTTCCCTGTTTCTCAAAAATGTATGACTTCTGGAAAGTTGCCCATGGTCAAATTCACTAAGTTCCTTGTTAAGATGGCATGAAAACTTGAGGCTCTTCAAGTTTGGCAGTCAAGCCCATTGGTAGCACAGGAGAGGAAATTTTCCAAGTAACTTAGGCTACTCTGAAAGGATTAAAGACAATTTAAGCAGACCACATGTGTGATGCCTCAGGTGAGAATCTATTCGAAAGTGTCTGGAAGAACACTTGTACTTTTTCAGTGCCATCCACTGGATTAGAAACTCAAGATTTGCTACTTTGGAGAAGTTGAGCTGTGGTTCTTGTTTCAGCATGGGGGCAAGTACGGAGAGCTGGAAATATGGTTTGACTGCTTCCCTCCCTGGCTAATCTCTTTACAATATAATAGGAGCTAGGCAGATTTCCTTACTAAGCTTGGTTCACAAATTAGAAGTGAGTTTCTTATCTATCTGCATGTGGATTCTTCCTGTGGAGAACATTTAGCTTTGAAGAGCTTTTTTCAGAAAATATCCATTTTTATAGATACACAATTTTCCAGGAACTATGTTTCTCCTGCCATATTGTCCACCTCATTATAATTCACATTTGCTAACCATTTAAAATAATATCTGGTATTGTTTAACTATGCCATTTGTTAGTAAAAGTTATTTACGGCGTTCCCTGGTGGCGCAGCGGGTTAAAGCACAGCAATGAGAAGCAAAAGCTAAAGCCACTTCCAAACGAGTTCGATTCCGCTTACCCAGGAGGTGACCACATGGCATAGCAGACCTCCCCTGATCTGCCCACTGCTCCCCTCAGCAGTGTACTTCGTTGATCAGCCTGTTCTGCTCCCCACTCTGTCTATAGTGAAGCCTCTCACCGCCACTGAGCCTCTGGCCTGTACCCCAGTTCTGTATGCACAAATAAATTTTTTTTTAAAAGTTATTTACACATTTGGCACATTACACTAGAACTACTGAGTAGAAAGATCTCTAATTTTTGCTACCAAAATAAACCACTCACAAATGCTCTACAAAGTAATATCCTGATATTTTCATTCCAAGAACTTTAGTAAAACTTAAAATGTATATTGTTGGTGTATATGATATATAAGGTATTTCATGTCAGTAAGAATCCACAAGAAAATGGGAATCCACGAGAAAATGGGAAAAGATGAAGAAAAACTGACAGTATAAGTGAAGGTAACCATAAATATTAAAAAAATACAGTCTCATAAGACATTAAGTGAATACAAATTAAAATATACTCAGATTCTGTTGTTAAAAGGTTTCGATTATTAAGTATATTTTAATTATCCAGTATTGCTCTAACAGGAAATTTCATACATTGTTGGTGAAAGTACAGTGGGTGCATCCCCTTTGGTAAATTTTCCTTATTTTAAAATTTAAAGTGTATATTATATTTAATCAAAAAATTTAAATTGTGAGCATTTGACATCATGATCCCTATAGTGATACATATGCACGTGTTACAAGACTCAGGGAAAAGGACCTTTGCAGGTTTGTTTGGAATAATAAAATATGAAAAAAACAAAATATAATTGAATTAGAAATATTATAAAATAAATAATTATGTTGCTAGATTATCTCTACTAAATACGAAAAGAATATGGGAAAGGAGAACATATACTATAATCCAATTTTGTTAAAAGCTAATAGTCATGAATATTTTTGTAGGTATACATATATATGTCCAAGCTTAGAAAAAATTCTGGAAAAATATATTTAAAAACTAGTGGTCATTTTACAGAGGGTGTCATCACTTTCTACTTTATTGCTTGAGTTTTACAATATTCTGAAATTGCCATACTCAGGACAGAAATAAAGATTTTTAAAACTATGCATCAAATGCTACAAACATATGCATAAATGATCAACACTTGAATGGTTTAAAATTTTTTCATTTTATTTTTTATACTTTCCAAAATTACCTACCATGAGTATTCCTATCCATATCAAAAAAAAATAGGGCAAATTTTAGATAAGTTTATACATCTTAAATTATAGCATATGATCAAAAATATGTGTAAAAAATGTATAGCAGAAAGCTTCAGAGAACATATGCCTAAAGATTAATGGCAATTAAATGAGGAATAGGATCACAGAGGATTTTTTCCCTTCCTTTTGCTCCTTTGCAATCAACAGCTGAGTGATGTGAAGATCAGTGGTAGGAATGACAGTAAGTTTATCATTATTGTGATTGATGTGCTCATTAGTACCTGAAACTTTCTTCTCTAGTTTTCTACTTGCTCATTATTTCCATACAGCTATTTTAATTATGGTGGTAAAACACAATGATGGACGGCTAGAAGTAGAACCAATGGTACCACAAAGATACAAGCTAACAGAATCTTTAGAGTTCATTCTATCCTACCTCACACTTTAGATTTCTGCACCACTCCACACATGAGCTATCATTGTTTCTCCAACAAAACATATAATCCTGATACTGACATTGCATTGCCTAAAAATAATTCAGTTCCACTCTATTGTGGCTTTCTTCTCATTAATAAACAAAACTGATCAATGGCTATGAGTCAGGACTTTCTAAAACAAATATCAAAAACAAAGTCTACTTTTGGAAGGAAAGGTCTATGGAGGGGAGGGGTGACTGACCAGAAGCTCCAGTCCTAAAGTACTTCATTCTAATCCCCTAAGCTATACCACCATTATGGTGATACCCAAGAAAACACAGATCCTTTTTAACAGTGTAAGCAGAAATAAAACATTTATTTTTATCTTTGTCACAAAATAAAATTTTTAGAAATTCTTTTCCAAATAACCATATAGTTGTATAAGCTACAAAAAGCATAAAAGCCACAAGGAGACACCAAAATGCCAACCATGGTTATATCTAAGAAGTCAAACTAAATGTTATTATTATTATTATTATTTTAAAGATTTATTTATTCATATAGAACTGGGGTACAGGCCAGAGATGCGGAGGGTAAGTGGATTCACCAGGGACAGAGTGGGGAGCAGAACAGGCAGATCGACAAAGTACACTGCTGAGGGGAGCAGTGGGCGGGTCAGGAGAGGTCTGCCACGCCATGTGGATCTCCTCCGGGGCAGGCAGGGATTGAACTCTTGTGGAAGTGGCTTAAACTTCTTAGTTCAGTGCTTTAACCTGCTGCACCACCAGGGAGGGCCTAAATTTTATTATTTTTAACGAAATTTTTTTTCTAGAGTTTTAAAAATAGGCATATACAATTTTCTGTGAGTAAATCTTTCACTGTGTATACACATCTTTCTTGTAAGGAAAACTTTCTTCTACTATATCTTTTTTATTGCTTCTAGCTAAATTGATTTTTCTGCTTCAAGAACAATAGTTGTATTCTCATTATTATTTCAATAAATGGTTTTCATTCTTCCCTCAATTTTCTTGGGTAATTACTCTAATTTATTTCCTGTTACTCATGACTTTTTTTTTGCATGATTAATTTGTTCTTTTTTTCATCTATGAGTAAAATATTAGGTTCATTTACATATTCCTCCATCCCCTTTTTCATCTGACCTTGCTCTCATTCCATTTATTCCATTTTCTACTTAACTCTATTTTTAATTATGTATAAGAGAAAAAAAGCCTAATTATACCTTATTGGAAAAGACCATCTATTAATTCACTTACTAATTTTTCATGCATACATCTTTATATTTTGACATCTTTATACACCACATTATGATCACTACCATAAGTCTTGTTTCCAGTGTAGAAAAGAGAAGAAATTTCCCCCTATCCCTCTGAATTTTTCTCTATCTGGTCAATTAACATCAAACAGACTAGGAGTAGCTAAAGGACAAATTTCATTACATACATATGGAGAGTGAACATGGTTGTAATTTCTAGAGTAAACAGAGCAAAGTGAAGGTTTTTATCATGATCTATGGATTGGGATAGGGCTTGGGGCTTCAAGGATATAGGAAGGTGATTTATATGACAAAACTAGGTGCTTTATAATTAGATGTTTGTTTGTCCTGCCATCTAAACAGGGTTCTCTCTAGTGAAATGGTTATTTCTGGAGATAATCCTAAATGTGGATAATTTTCCCAGTCTTCATACTTATGGGTAATTTGTGTAATAGCGTCTCTCAAAGTCTGCCAGGGCTCATGTGACCTTACCTCAAAATAATCTGTTCATCAAGGTGACACATCTTAGTACATTCTGGACAGGCCTTGGTGAGACATATCTAAACATCTTAAGGAAGATGATCCTTTGCCATCTACCACCATATCATTGACCCTCCTTTACTAATTACCTATCCTAATCCCCTTTCCTCTCTTGTAACCAACAACAGTTTGTCCTAGATGCTGAAATAAATCATTTTCAGATCTAGGTTCTTTCTGTCTTCAGTTTATATTACGTTTCTCTTCTTTGGCATTATTTTTCATAGGTTCTTAAATTTTCCTTGATGTGGTCTTTTATCTGACTGGGTGATTATAAAGTACTATGATCATATGTAGGCTACATAACACTATTTAACAAGTATAGTCCTAAATGGATGAAAAAATCAGCAGGAAACAGATTTTGGTGATATGATGCTGACATAATGAGGACTCTCAACCCTTGGAAATTAAAGGGGTCCAAAAAGTAAGATAGCTGTGTATTTTAAAGCAAATTTTATCTTCTTTGTAAATTAACACTGGGCCAGCATTAGCTATTTCCACTCTTCAGTATCTCATTATTTTTCATAAATGTTTAACAAAAAAGAGTTGTGAGATGTGAATAAGGGAGATGAGGAAGGAGGGGACTCTGTGACCAAATATATTTAGGAAATAGAATTAAATAAAGTTTGTGGGCTTATTCTGTCAAGCAGAGTACATTGTGAATTTCTAGGAAGTGACTATATTTAGGCAGCAATTCCCAGATCTCACTGACAGTAGTAAACATTTTGATGAAGTATCTTATTGGACAAACATTTCCAGGAAGACACAAATACATAATTAGGCAAGAGTAAACATTGTAGTATACATGTTGAGAACCAGTGTCCTAACTTCTTTCTAATTCCATTTCTCACTCACTGGGGTCTTTCTCTGCCTGGAAAGATAAGGTAGTCAGCAGGGCAAGCTAGTTACAGCATACCAACTCCATCAAGCTCTCTAGAATAACCTGCAAAGTGTCTGAGGGGTAGGTAAGCCCAGGCTGTGCCAGCTGTGCATGGCACACACAATGTGGGACATGAGTAGTCTCTGTCCTCCATACAATGGACAAGGACTAAGCAAAGGAACCCATCCACTTACAAAAACTCAACAGCAAAACTCTAGCCACAAGCAAGCCCTGAGTCTGTCTTCCTTTTCTCATGAATCTGGCACTAAGGCCGAGCACAAGAGTGTACTTACTGTTATATCTGAAGAAGCTGTATCACATGGATATTCTTTTCATTTGGTATGGCTCTAATAAAACGCAGGGTATTGGAGTAGAAGGAAATAAGAAGTTCACTGACTCTAATACCTTTAATGAACAAAGAGAGAAATGTGGGCCTGAGGAGCAGATGTGTTTATCACAGGGCACCAAAATAGGAGCGCCAAGTGTGGAACCCTTATCATCAGTGATTCTGACACAAAACCATGATGCCAAGGATACATGAACATATTGTAAAATTTTCTGGGGAGACCTCCACCCTCTCTGGCAGACAAGAGAGCAAAGCCATCTTCAGAGACTTACAGTCAGAACACAAAGTCCTGTCGTCAGTACAAGAATTCTGTTGCCCAAAGTCAGGCTTTCATACCTGCTTAGGACCGAGGAACCATATGATGAAAATTTAAAAATGGTACCTGGCAGTAACCATCTGTGCAGTGAGTTCTTTAGAAAGGAAGAGATTTAATCTTGCCTTGCCTATCTTTAGCATCAGCATATCTTTAGGTTAGAACAAGTTAGAACAAGAATCCCCTTCTATAAAGAATAATTACATCCTCAATGTCAGTCACTTACTATTCCTTCCCATGTAAAGTAAATTCAAATTTATGTTTGAATTCTCACAGAATTGGACTGCTTTACAGTTCAAGTCCTTACTGATTATCTAATAAACTCTCTGTCTAACTATCATTGACTCTTTATTTCCAGCTCATAGGTACAGCTATGAGCATGGACTTAAAAGATCACATAGCTAGATAAGAATACTTTAGCCTGAGCATTTTATGCATCTTCTAAAACAATCACAAAATTTAAATTTACACTTCTTCCCACTTTGGTAAATAAAAATAGATCAGTTTTATTTTATTCCTTTACTCATTCACTTAGTCATTCAACAAGTGTTTAATAAAACTCTACTATTAAAATAAATTAAATATTTGTGCCATAAATGTGAAAAAAACTTGACATCATCCAAGTTTACATTTTGAGGAGGGAAACAGACATTAACAAAATGATAACATAAGTAAATATTATCAGGTTGTTTCCAACAAATTATGCAATGTAGAGACACATCTAAGACTGACTAAAATAAGCAAAACTAATACTGAACTATAAATACAAAGAATCAAGGCACTAAAAATTAGGAATGAATTTATGATCTGGGAATCCCATTTTCTAGAAAGATAGAGGTGGAAATTAAAATAGCTTTTAAATAGTTCTCTGAGGTAAAGCCAATCCACATGATAGTTGCAGACTATTTGGTAAACCGAAGTGAATCACCTTCTTTAGCAACATTGTTTTCTTAAAGGGCCAAAAAACTAGTAATTTATAATTGTAAACCAGAGTTAACTTGTTAGCAGGCAGGCTGAGGGGACCCCAAGACCCCCATACATGTAGCTCTAAGTAGGTTCTGGCATCTGCCACATAAAGACAAAGCATACTCTAGTCCATAACACCTTTAATAGGAACAAACTTTAATAGAATTAGTATACATAGAAGAGATAGAGAAGAGAAAAAGGGTTATTGCTTCCCAATGAAACACCCAAAGTTACCCAGAGGTAAATGCCCAAATAGGATTGGCTCAAAGTGGGGTGGCTAAGGCCTGAAATTTTGCCACGTCTAAGGCAGCTTTTGGTGGGGAACCATAAAACAGGAGCAGCTGGGCCAGGGAAGTTTGGGGTGAAAGAAGCAAAATCACAGTCCAAATCAAGGCACCAGCTCTCATTGTCAGCTCCCACACGGTGTCTCACCCGGGTCTCTTCCAAGTGTCTCCTTCATGTCCTCCAAACCCTTGGTGCAAGTCCAGAGCTGAGAAGCAAGCGTGCCTCCCACATGTCTGTCCTCCATCCACATGGCTCCTAGTCTCTTCCCTCAAGCCCCTTTTAGCTCTCCTGTTGGCTTAGCTCCACTGTCATTGGGTAGCACCGGGAACATGGGACCTCCCCCTTTTGGATTACACTGCTACAGAACTGCACCAGGGAGCCACTGAGCACAGGAACAAGAAAACTATAAAAGCATTGCCCAACAATCTATAGGATGCTTTCAGGAAATTCACCTTAGTGAGTTGTACGCATGAAAGAGAATTCAGAGCAAAAGAGTAGAAGCAGTTGCTGATCATGGAGTTGTTATCAGACCTGCAAAAACTCTTCCTTTCCTCTCTACCTCTGAGCACTTGCAGATCTGCAGGAGGGCTCTTTCAAGATTTCACCAGACTATAGAAGAAAGAACTGACTCACTGGGACCTCGGAAGGAGACCAGGCACATGGGTCTGCAAATCCTAAGCAGCCTATTCAGCCACCACTTTTTGTTACCTGCAGTTCCGCATTCCTATACAAGGTCAGAACTGACAGGTCAATCAATCTTAGCCAAACCTTACAAGGTGCCTTTCAAATCAACCAAGAGCAAAAAGCTTGATCACTCTGGGAGGGACAGGCAACCTGAGGTAGGACCAGGAACACTTGGGGTGGGGGGCACGCTGAGGGCCTCTGTTTCCCATCAGTGGAAAGACTTGTTGACTGAAACCCTGGCTGGGGATCTAGGGCTTGATCTTAATCACACAGCTGAAGCATCAAGCAGCTGAGAAGTGCCTGGAGGACAGACTCACCACCCGCAATCCTACCGATGACAGTAGTTTTCTAGTTTCACCCTCCCTTTACTTTTTGTTCTCTTTCCTCTCACAACTGATGCTGTATAATTATTCTATTACTAACAAGGCCAGGATCTTGCTTTTCGGCAGCATCCTGCATCCTACAGCCTGCTCCACGACTCCCGTTTGTCATCACAGTGTTGTCAAAACAACACATCAGCTCCCATCCACTGGCTCCTCCACCCCACACTATTCCACACTGGTCAAGTTCTTCAACCATGTAGAATCCCCACAACCTTCCATTTCAAGAGTCCTTACTTGAAAAATGGACAAGATTACAAATTTTAAACCTGACACATAGAAGTTCAGTAGACAGTAGTAGCTTCTTGGAACTACCTCCCTCCTGTATTAGACTGCCTCCTCATGGTCACTACATGCCAGACCCTCATCTAGCTGGCTCCCAATTTCATCATCTGCAAAGTGAAAGATCAGGGCATCAAGTGGTGGCTCGGTTTCCTTTTAATTCAAGCATATCTGATTCTATCATATTAGGTGCACCACACAGAGCAGGAAGAGCAGAAGCTGGGGTTTCTGTGACTTTGGTCTGTAGGGTTGAGTTCCAAGAGACTCCCCAGCATTGACCATGGGCCTAGAAAAATACATGACTAGGAGAGGACCAATATTGCAACGTGCATACCTGCAAACAATTCACACACGGTTGGAGGTTCTCTGCTGGAAACCAGCATTTCATTTGCAGCTTCATTTGCAGCAGAAAAAGTTGCTATTTGCAATAATGTCAGTAACTGATGGTTGGAATTCAGTGGCTCCTGGTGTGAGCCTTCACCAAACAACCAATTTTCACTTTGCAAGTCAGAAGGAGCCCTCCCTGTTCTGAGCAGAGGACAGGGAGGTGTGGGTCTCAGTTGGGACAAGTTTGGACAGGGAGTCCATAGGGTTGCTGAGGACTGTTTCTACCTGTGGTTCTTGCCTCTGGCAGGCTCTTTACGCCACAAACGCAGAGCTTGCCTTGTTCTGGGAGTTCTTGGGTGCCTACCTATTTTACCTTGAGTCAGATGGAGGAGGGAGGAAGACAGGCAAGGAGGACAAAGCAAGCCCCAAAGTGGCTTTGGGAATAATTAGAACATCAGGGTCCTCCCTGGTGGTCAACAGTTAAAGGGTTAAAGCTCAGTACTACAAGCAAGCTGCAGCCCCTTCACTGTGAATTCCATCTGAATACAATCCACAGGGCACAGCAGATGGCTCCTGTCTTGCTCACTGCTCCCCTCAACAGTGTACTTCCTCAGTCTGCCTGTTCTGCTCCCCACTCTGTCTCTGATGAAGTCTTTCACCATCCCTGCACCTCTGGCCTGTACCCCAGTTTTGTATGCATAAACAAATAATTCTTAAAAGAAGAAGAAGAACATCATCTGGGCCCAGGAGTCTAGCGTACAGGCTCAGGCCTCCCAAAAAGGCAAGTCAAGCTTTTCTCGGCGTGCCCAGAGTAGGTCTCTCATCAGCATGTTATGGAAACTGGCAGGCAGCTGAGAGCCAGGGAGCCTAATGAAAGTGTAGACTGCTAACCGTTGAGAGCAAGGGGTCTCTGGAAGCTGAAGAAGTTTCTGTCCTTGCCTGCTTGGTCCTGCTTGAAGAAGAAAGAATCTAAGTTTTCGAACTCCTAATCAGAGAAGCAACCACTGTCCCCTTTTTTTTCCTTAGAAGAATGCAGTGTGAGGGTCGCACTCAGTTATAGGTCTACGAACGAACATGTCCTCAATCAAAAAATTTCATCTTTACTCTCAGCACAAAGTCGTAGTCACGGCCCTCTCTCCCCGTGACACCTGCATTTTGAAGCACAGAGTAAACATCCTAGATCGGTTCCCTAACATTTATAACCAAGTAAATTCTCTGTATGTATGTTATTAAATTTTGGTCTTTTCTCCTACTAACCTGTCTTTGTCCATCCAGCTCAGAGATGTGGCAGGAAACTTCCAGGTGTCCCAACAGGGATATTCTTCTCAGTTCTGTTCCAGCCAGCTGCATGACCAGAGATCACCTCCTCATCCTGCAATTTCAGCAGGCGTAAAACATCGTGGTTAGGTCCGGTGGTCTGAGCTGAGCTTCCTTTTCATCTTTAATGTTCTATGACTCAATTATTCTAAACAAGAAAAGGTGAAAGTAAAGGAGGAAATGGGAGATGAGAAGGAGGAAACCAGGTGGGGGAGACTTCTCGGGGAAGGAGGGGGAGGAAAGATGAGGAAGGTTGCCACAATAAAGAGGAAAACAACACAGATTTGCAGAAAAGTGTTCCTGGCAGAGCTGTAAGTAATCTCTACAGTAATCATGAGTACAATCATTATCATAAACAACTGAAGTCCTAATTAACTTCTTAAAGGGCAACATCCTGCAGATGATTCAGGAAGGTTCTCCCTCTGGACGCTCCACTCTCCAGAACCCACAGGGCCCCTCCCTTCGAGTTCTGAGCACGCAGCCAAAAGCAGAATGGGGGTGTGAGGAGAAGCACGTGGGCTGTGAGGCTGGCCCACTGGCATTGAGATGCCCCAGGCAGCCCTCCAACACCCAGTGGGGCTGACTTTCAGAAACTGGACACACACATGGACACTGACCTGCTCTGGGCATGCGCCCCAGCAACAGCATCCCTTTCACTCTGAAGCACCGAGTGGCTTCCAGCTGCTTCATCAAGACTATTGGGGATGAACCAGGACATTGTCCCCTGAAGAGCCACTGACTTCCCTGGCTACTGTTTTCTCATTTTCACTTGGCGTGCTTTCTCACTCCCAACAAATGTGAATAAGCTTACGTCCGCCTCACCTGGTCCCAAGTCTGTGTGCTGGTCTCTGATCCTGTATCCTTCTGTCTTTGCGCATCTGACGACCTAACTGTGCCTCCTTCCCCTAATTCTCGAAGGGTTCTTTGAATCTGTCTGCCTCCTCCAATAACTAGTTACAATAATTGCTGGTACAAGACCCAGAACATCCTGCTCCTGTGAGGAGTCTACTGTATACCTTCACTTAAGGACCTCTTTGCTACATTCAGATTTTTGTTATGGTGGAGGTGAGGTGAAACATGTAATCAACGCATAATTTCTGGAAAGAAAATCAGATTCAAATTATTTTAGGGAGTTGAGATCATTTAAACTTTATGTGTACAAGTCATTGTAATTTCTCTCAAAGGCCTGCAAGGAATTGGAATTAGTTTATAACTAATTGTTTTGTTGCAAGAAAAACACAAATTCAGAATAAGATAGTCCTAGGACCTATAAAGATTAAAGTTATATTGGTCTGTGATGTCTTGGCATTGAAAAAAGTGGTAGATATGAGTCAGAGAACAATAGGAGAGATAAAAAACAAATTAACCCAAGAAATAAGTGAGAGGTGAGGTTGGTCCCTCTGAAAAGGTGCCTACTGGAGGGAGTTTTTTGTTTTTGTTTTTTTTTTTTAAAGATTTATTTGTGCATACAGAACTGGGGTACAGGTCAGAGGCTCAGGGGCGGTGAGAGTCTTCACCAGAGACAGAGTGGGGAACAAAACAGGCAGATCAAGAAGTACACTGCTGAGGGGAGCAGCGGGCGGGTCAGGAGAGGTCTGCCGCACCATGTGGTCACCTCCGGGGCAGGCGGGAATAGAACTCATGCAGAAGCGGCTTTAGATTCTCAGTGCTGTCCTTTAACCCGCTGCACCACCAGGGAGAGCCTACTGGAGGGAGTTTTAATGGCTGCCCAATAGCACAAATATACCCTATCAGAAGAGACTAAGTAAATTAATAATTTAGAACTAGATGAATGCTCAAAATTTCATTAGGCAGAAAATACGAACAGTTACTTTAGTAAGGACATAAAATTGGGTTCAAATTTTTTAATTCTGCAGTATTTCTCTGCAACTTGTGAATTTTATAAGAAAAAAGTCATTTTAAATCTCTATATATGTTATATTAAAGGTTCATTTATATAGATTTAGGAGCCCTGGCTTTGTGACTTGTTATAGCTCTTCATTTTCCATTCCCCAGGAAATGCAACAGTGAGCTGTCTCGTGCATTTAAAACACATGGTGACAGCTGCTAGAGGCTTCAAACAGACCCTAAGCAGAGTTTTAAACCACAAATCTGTAGATATCAGAACCAGAAACACCTGAGATGCTTACAAAATTATGCATTTCCGGGACCTCGCACCCAAAGTTCTTACAAGTCTTGGACTGAGACTGTGGAATTAGAGTATCTTGGAAAAGTGACCTAAGCAGAATCAGGTTTTGAATACAGATCTGTGGCAAACTCTGTTTTCCACAGATAACTGCAAAAAAAAAAAATCCCCACTCCACATGAGCATCTGCGATATAATCTCATCTCCTTACCCTAGAGAGGGGGGTCTATGTCCTTTCCTCCTGCAATGAGATAGGCTCCTGGGTTGATCAGACCAATAGTACAGTGGATGGCGGGGACATTGGGTGAGCTCTGATTTGTATCCCTTTCCTGGAGCTGCCAGAACAAAGTACCACCATTTTGGAGAAGAAGAGTTTAAACATTAGAAAAGATTTTTTTAAAGATTTATTTATTTATGCATGCAGAGCTGGAGTATAGGCCAGAGGTGCAGGGGTGGTGAGAGGATTCACCAGAGACAGTGGGGAGCAGAACAGGCCAACTGACAAAGCACACTGCTGAGGGAGCTGCGAGTGGGCCGGAGAGGTCTGCCGTGCCATGTGGGTCACCTCCGGGGTGGGGGATCGAACTCATGCTGTAGTGGCTTTAGCTTCTTACTGCTGTGCTTTAACCTGCTGCGCCACCAGGGATGGCCCAACATTAGAAATTTTTTATCTCCCAGTTCTGGAAGTCAGACAGTAGCAGTGTTGGTTTTCCCTCTGAGGTCCATGAGGGAGAAATCTTTGACATTCTTGGCTTGAATTGCTATCACCCCACTCTCTGCCCTCATCCTTCACATGGTATTTCCACAGTGTGTGCCTATCCCCCAATTTCCCCTGTGACATGGTCATAGCAGATCACGGGATCATTTTGCTTCATTGTGACCACATCTTAACTATACCTTCAATAACTTTCCAAATGAAGTCATGTTCTGAGGCATCTGTGGGGGACAAAAATTTCACCTTTTACAAAACCTGATGAGTGAGACTCCTGCTACACAATAATCCTGAATTCAGTATTCCAGGTAGAAAACATAGCATGAGCAGCAATAAGTCTGATGATCAAAGAACCAATCAGTGGCTGGGATAAGCGAAGGGGCACAATGTTTCAGTTTCACCCTAACTGTGAACATTTCTTTATTTTATTTTTTAAATGACTTATTTATTTATGTATACAAGAACTGGGATACTGCCCAGAGGTGTTGGGAATGAGGCGATTCACCAGAGACAGAGTGGGGAGCAGAACAGGCAGATCTACTGAAATACACTGCTGAGGGGAGCAGCGGGCGAGACAGGAGAGGTCTGCTGTGCCCTGTGGTTAGCTCCCTGGATGGGGATTGAATTCATGCTGCAGCAGCTGCTGATAGCTTGACAGTGCTGAGATTTACCCCCTTGAACCACCAGGGAGGCCCCCAGAACTCTGCTTTTGTTTATGCTTTCTCACCCTTGACCTACTTTTCTGAATACCTTATCCTTAGGAGCCAGTTTGGTACTCATCTCTACTAAAAAAATAGCTACTCTTCACTCTTTCTTGAAAACCTCTCCACTCTTGTGTGTAGATGGGATTAATTGCTCTTGTATCTTTGTTCCCAGAGCACTTTGCTCATCATTTATCATCTTGACTTGTATATATTGGTTTGAATCCTGGGCGTGAGTTCTCCTTGCTAAACCATGAATTCTTTGAGATCAGTGAAAATGCTTATTACAGTAAGTGTTCAGTAAGTGTCCACCAGAGTGAGTTTGGTGGGATACAAGTGAAGCATAGGTCTCCCAAGATATTGAGAAAGCCCTCCCCAAGACGTCTAGAACAAGCTTTTTCAGATGTGCCAGTTTGCCTTGTGCTTTTCTGTAGGCTTAAAGAAAATGTTACCACTCCTTGAATTACTTAGAAGAGTGAAAATTGGGGGTATTACAGAGAATTTGGGCTTTTAGCAGAAATAATATTTCTACTAGATTGTTGCAGTGTAAAGGAAATTATCTTGTGCCCCACTGGGTTCTTTAAGACTGGAAAATAATCAGAAGCAACAAACAGATAAAAGAAAAGGACAAAAATAATAACATGTATACCTTCTATAAACATGGTGTCAGACAGGATTTTCAATAGCTTACGTAGGACTTAAGGACTTTGGGAGAAGGGAAAGTCAGTTAGGGAGCTGGGGAAAACATGATAAACAAAGTTATGCAGATTAAGTTCTGTTTCATCCACTAAAGAGAGATAAGAGGTTAGGTGTTCCCAGTATACATTCTTACTGAGAGAAGTTTACATGTAAATCTCTTTTTCAAAAGCAATTTCTACTTGACTTTCAGAGATTCTGCTGTGAAATCAACCTTTGGCCCAAAAGACATGTTTGTGTGGATTTTTGCTCCCCTACAAAAGAAGCCTATCTATAAGGCAGAGCAAACACCTAGTTACAGAACATTTGATCTTTGTCTTACGAGTCACCTTCTCCTTGCTGTCTGAAGTCCCCTTTTCTTTCCTTGAAATGGAACAAGGCTCCTATTGCATTCCTTAGCTCAAGCTTAAGTTATCCTACTAGCCTCAGAATACACATCAGGTAGATTTTGCATATGTATGTGATATTTTTTTCTTTTCATCCACTACTCTTGCCATGTTTCCTTGACTGCTTGGCCAACCCGAGAAGAATCCATAGTGATAGAGGGTATTTCCTCTCCCCGCTACTAGTAATAACATGCACGCAGATCACCACCTTCTTTGTCAGTGACATCATTGGACCAGAATTGATGTTGATTAACATCGATTAACATCCCTGTCAATGTCACATCACCATTAATATGACTTTGCAGATTTGGCATGTAGGCATGAATTCAAGTCCCATCACTGTCACAGACCTTGGAAGTTGTCTTGGCGTGAACTTTAATCTCTCTCAATCTGTGTCTTCATCTGTAAAGTGAGACATTTGCTAAAACCCCATCTTTTATTCTGGAGTCAGTTTCTATAACTGTAACAGGGTGGTCCCCAGGAAAAGGGGAAGTTCCAGGTTCCCTGCCCCACCCAGGAGGGTGAAGCTGAGCAGAGAAAAAGAAAGAGAAGGAATCTGAGGAGGAAGGAAGCAGGATGGAGAACCAGAAGGATACCGGAGGAAGCCACATGGAGCAAAGGGAGACATGTGAAGAAACCGTATTTATTTCTTGGCTCTGGACTGGTTAAAAGAGACATGGCTGAGAGGCCCGTGGGGAGGTTGACAATGGCAGTGTTTATATTGACTTTGATTTTGCTCTTTTCCTCCCAGACTTGTCTGGCCATTTCTGACCCTTTTCCATGGGTCCCGGCCAAAAGGTGCTTTAGTCTTGTGGCGGGCTTTCAGGCCTTGTTTTGGACCAATCCCTTTTGGGTGGACTTTGCCCACGAGGGGATGGGTAACTTCAGGTGTTTGATTTAGAAATTATATTCTTTGTCTTTTGTACTGTATACTCACTGTATTAAAGTTCCTTTTCATTGAAGTCTTATATGTTTTGTCTTGATGCAGCGGATGACAGAAACTATTTAGACCAGTCAGGTTTGGGGGTTCAGTGGTGCCCCTCTCTTCCTGCCCTGTAACATAACCATTATGTCACCATTTGCATTGCTACCAATACTGCTCTTCTTTGTTCCATTCTGCGGACACCTGAGTGTGTGTGTGTGTGGGGGGGGAGGGGTGATTTTCACCATGGCTCTCATTTTGTTGTTTGTTTGTTGGGGGGAGGGTTGGATAATAGGTTCTTTGACACTGATATTACCTCTGACATTTTTTAAAATTTGTGAAGGAAATGGCTAAAGGCATAACTTTGCAAATGCGTGTGCTTTTATTGTTATTATTTTTTAATACTTATAAGCTCCTGGGTTTTGGTGAATTAAAGCAGCTTTTCTGAAAATTTACCACACAGGAAGCTGTGCTGAACCTCTCTCCTGGCCTCCCAGACCCTCTCCCATTAATTTCCTCTAATTCTCATTAGCATGTTTCTACTGCAGACTCGGAAGCAGAGAGAAATTCTTGTGCAGCTAATTTAACACCTGCAGGTTTTGAGAGTTGGTGGAGAAATCTCATCAATAAAATAATCACTTGCTTTCTCAGAGATTTTAAATTTGAACCCTTTAAAGGTTAGACTTTTGTTATGATTTCTATTTATGTTTTTATATCTAGTCATATGTTAATTAATGCTCTTGTCTTTTCAAATGTAAAGAGAGGTAAAAAAATATGAATGAAATCAGATTAGAATGAAATCTGAATCACCATAGTTAAGAAAATAATGTGACATTTCAGAGTCTGGGTGTGGCTTTTCTACCTCACAATACCCCAGCCTACTTTAGACATCACTAGGGGGTAGCAGTGAATTGAGACTGGTAGGGAGCATAGACTGAGGCCTGGAATT
Source organism: Condylura cristata (assembly GCF_000260355.1). Taxonomy (NCBI): domain Eukaryota; kingdom Metazoa; phylum Chordata; class Mammalia; order Eulipotyphla; family Talpidae; genus Condylura; species Condylura cristata. The sequence continues at coordinate 26,430,092 of NW_004567118.1, read as the reverse complement.
GGTCCTGTGGTTGGAGATTCAACAGGCAAAGACAGAAGCTCCCTGTTGTATTGAAGCATGTGAATATGAAGTGTCATGAGAAGAGGGTGTCAGAAAAGTCATCAGAGGTTGTCTGTGAGAATGATTAGTCCTCCTTCTCCAGGACCAGGAAGTTTATTTCCTCCCCACTTCAAACAAACAAACAAAAAAAATTCAAGGGAGAGGTTGCAAAGAGAGTTCTAACAACATCACAATGTTGGACCTGTATTGAACCAAGCTAACACCTTTTTGTGCTAACTGCCTTTCCTGATTCTGTACCCTGTTTGCTGCTTGCTGAGATAGGAAATTCCCCAAATAACTTTGCTGTAAGAGGAAGAAAACTTGTAAAATTAATTAAATTGATTACTGTCTTCAAAGGACCAGGATATGGGTCATATGATCGGATCATATGATCCTGGGGCCCACTGCAAGAATGTTATCTCTGTAACAACTAAGTTTCTTTTCCTTGCCTGTAGTATATAACAACTGGTTTCTGTAACTGTTCAGGGCCACACTCTGTAGAGGGTGTTGGTCCCACCTGGCCAGTATTCTGAAGCCCAAATTAAATCTTGAATCTCTGTCTCCACGTTGCCTGATTGCTTTCTTCCAGCAGCTCAACTAGGACAGACTACCAGTCCCTGCAGGAAAGACAAAGAGGGTGCAACTTTTGCAACAGAGTCATTCATAAATTCTTGGGAGAATCTGGTCATGCTGTTGGGAATGATAGGAACACAGAGACAGACAAGCCTTTTTCTGGAGATTTCTGAAGACAGCTTGTGGAAGAAGCTAAAGGAGAGTTCTTCCTAAAATATTTGGAATAGGCATGTAGATTATTTCAAGCTGAGATCCATCAGGTCCTGCCTGTTTCACAAGAAACTTTTACCACTCCCTTAATTAACTAAAACAATGAAAATTGGAGTGATTATCCAGATTTGTATTTTTTTTCCCTAGAAATAACCTTTCTATTGGAGAAACCTGTCTGGCAAGACAAACACTTAATCACAGAGCCTTATCTTCACCAGGAGTCACCTCATCAGCTGAGTTGCTCTCCTTTCTGTTTGAAGCCCCAGATCACTCTCCTATTCCTTAGCTCTGGGCATATACCCTCATTTTGCCCCCATTTTCTTTAGAATCTACATCCATATATATTCTCTCTCTATTTGTAATTAAACTTTTCTTTTTTCCTAATAATCTGTCTGATATTTTCTTGTTTGACAGCCTGAGAAGAATCTAGGATGAAGTAAAATTTCTTCTCTGTCCCTAAAGTGCACTCAACAGGGAGGCAGAGGGGCCTGTGATGTAGTTTCTGACAGAGGATGGAGGGGTCCTATGACATCCCCTAGCCCTCCTTGTTCTGGTGATATTGCTTGGTGTCCAAAAGTTACTGCTGATTATTAAACTAATGTAAGCTCAGGCAGGGAGGTCTCAGGACAAAAGTCTTGGTTTGAGAATATCTGCTGAAAACAGCAGGCAGACATTAGGGCCAGATTAGCATAGCCAGCTAGATAGCCTTGCCAGCAAGTTAAGTGTTACTCGGCAATAGAGGTAGGATGCTTCCATCAGCAGCAACAATGAACCCCTAGTTACTACACCCTTGCTGTGCCAGGCTTTTATGCATGCCCAATCCTCATCCTCATCAAGCACATTCCTAAACACATTCCTCCACAGTCTTGCCTCTTGTCTGAATCTGATCTCCAAGTGGAAGCAGTCACATCCACAGACATTGACTCCTCTAAGTGTCTCACTCTCTCTCTCACTACTTGGACTCTGAGTTACTTTTGCTTCATCCCTTGCCACTACCAATGAAGTTATGCATTATCTAGGAGAACTTTGTACATACCTGCACAGGTAGCACCCCATATTTGTGGTGAGACCAGAATGTTGAACAATGTTGCCAGTTAGTTAAGGTCATTTTCCAAGTCCCTCTGACTCCTTGCTACCCTTTTGGAGGAATGAAACCTGGAGATGTGATGAGAAGAGCCCAGGAGACCATGGCTCAGTCTGTACTATGACAGGGGAGTGAAAGAATAGACAGCCATGATTGATCAAGACCCTAATGTTGATTAGGAGGAGATTAGGTATTTAAAATGGGATACTGGATTAAAACCTTAAGCCAGATTGGACTTTTGAAAACCAAAGTGGCTAGGAAATTAAGCAATTTGCACAAGTGTGGCTAAGGAGCTAAAAGCAGATTCAATAGAATGTGGATACAAGCTACAGTAGGAAAAGCTAAGTGGGTTGATGTTCAGAACCCATCAAGTTCAGACTGCTAAGCACTCTGGAGACTCAGTCTCATTCAGGAGATCACGATGATAAAAAACTATGATAATTATTAAATATGAATGCACGCATACACACACTTACACACATCACTCAGCAGTATCAAACCTCCTAAAAATTCTCATTAGCCTTTCTCCAAAAGGCTAAGTGTACATGTGCCAGATGTTTTTGTAAAATGTCCATGCACTTTCCATAAGCCCCATCCCTGGCACATGGTCTCCTTTGAGAACTCAACACTTCAATCCACATACCCACACAAACCCTAGAGGATGAGCATAAACTTCTGTTCAGATTGTATTTGTAGAGAGAAGTATTCCTGTGGGAAATGTAGAAAATGTCATTGTTTTAGTCTGTTCAAGTTGCTATAACAAAAATATCATAGATTGAGTGGCTCAAGTAGCAGTTATTTTTTGTAATTATGGAATTTGGGAAGTCCAAGATCAAAGCACCAGCCTTTTTCTGCCTCATAGATAGTTATCTTACAGTGGTAGAAAAGTTGGGGAGAGTCCTCTGGGGTCTCTCATTAAGGGTATTAATCCCATTCATGAGGGGTCTACCTTCATCAGCTAACTACCACCCAAACACTTATGTCTTAATTTTATCACAGTGTAGGTTAATGTTTGAATTTGGGGGGTGGGGGGGTGGACACAAACTTTCAGTGCAAAACATCCACTTTTATCTGGCTTCATTTCGCTTTCCTTTGTAGCTTGTCCATTTATGATATTTTCCACTTTTCTATTTCTATTCCAATAATAATTTTTAAAAAAAGGATCATTTAAAAACACTTTGGGTGCCAAGAATGTGAATCCTTTGTCATTTCTGATACAAATATTTTGTGGCGCGCTACTTATATTTCAACTGTATTTTTGTTGTAGACTTATACAGGGTTGGGTAGTTACATTTATAAATCTTTCCTTTATAGTTCCTAAGCACTTTGTCCAATACATTCTCTGTTAACGTTTTTCTTATTTTCCCTGTTTCTGAATTTTGTCCAAATGCCTCACTCTGTTTCTTGCCATGTTTCCTTCCGTAGTGTCTCTTCATTTTGTGGGAGGTCTCAAGCAGTCCCTACAGGTGACCTGCTGGTGGGACTCTCATTGGTTCACACACCTTTTTTTTTGTCTTTGCATTTTATCAATAGCTTGGCTGGCTATAGAATTATAGACTCAAAATAGGTTTCCCTTAGAAGTTTGAATATATTGTTTGTCTGCCTAAAACCCAGTGTTACTGACCAAAAATGAATGTCAGTATGTTTACCTTTTCCTGTGAGTGGCCTCCTTTTCCTTTCTAGAAACTGTAAGGATATTCACTTTATTCTTCAAGTTAGGAAAGATCAGCAGGATGTCCACATGTAAGCTATTTTCTCATTTATCGTCCCTACTTCATATATGCCCAATCTTAAGAGTCATGGCTCTGATCAACTCGGGGAATTTTATTTTATTTATTTATTTATTTTAAAGATTTATTTATTTGTGCATACAGAACTGGGGTATAGGCCAGAGGCTCAGGGGCGGTGAGAGGCTTCACCAGAGACAGAGTGGGGAGCAGAACAGGCAGATCTATGAAGTACACTGCTGAGGGGAGCAGCGGGCGGGTCAGGAGAGGTCTGCCACGCCATGTGGTCACCTCCAGGGCAGGCTGGAATCGAACTCATGCGGAAGTGGTTTTAGCTTCTCAGTGCTGTGCTTTAACCCGCTGCGCCACCAGGGAGGGCCGGGAATTTTATTTTTATCTTTACTATAATTACTTTTGAACTTCTTATGCTTCTGTTTTCTCTGACTAGATAGCCTAGTAGATGGCTGTTAGTTCTAGATTTGTCATTTTTTCTCTTTTTTCCACCTATTTTTATCTGTTTGTTACAATCTGAGAGATTTCCTTTCTTTTCCAAAAACTTGATCACCTTTTTCCAATTCACTATTCAACTCATCAAGGATAATCTTTACTCTTGCAGTAATATCTTACTTTAGAAAAAGTTTTTATTATTCTCTGATTTTCAGAAGTGACTGTACTTAATGTGTAGTTACAGTATCTATGCAAACCTGTGGACAGAAATCAGAATATTTAAAAAATAATTTTCATCTTCTCCCTGAATTATTTCTTTTTTCCTGATCTGGTCTTCTATTTTTGGTATATATTGGGCCCTTCTTACTCTGAGTCATGCTGCTGTATTTTCCTAATGCCTTGAATTTTTTAGTTGCAAGTCCTTTTTTTTTTTTTCTAATGAAGAGCTACTTTGATGTGTGCAGATAATTGGTGTGAATTTCCTCAGCAGTTGTATATGTATTTTCTTAACTAGAAGGACCAAATGCGAACTTTCAGTAAGTACACATAATTATAGGCAAGATCCTTTATAATGTTTGGAGACCAGGAATTAAGAAGCAGGCTAGGGATCCCATAATTGCTGATATAAAGTCCTCTCAGAAATTTTCTCCATTTCTTTTGTAGTCCCAACAGCCTCACCAGGAGTTCTGCTTAAGTAGATTAAAAATGGAAACAAATCAAATATTAACTTTTCCCATGCAAAGGGTGAATTTTATGCAGGTTTCCTGAAATTTTTTGGGACTGTATGAAACCTTTGACTCTTGGAATATAGCTGAAATAACACAGTTGGTTCTGAAGTTAAGCCAGCTATCACTTCCTATCGCTTACTTAAAACACTTGTGGTTGAGCAAGTTAGTCACCATGATAAAAAGTCTAACCTTCCTGAGACCATCAGATTGTGAGGAGACTGAAACTTGCCACATGGAGAGGCTGTATGGAGATGCTTGATCAGTGTCTGAGCCACTTTGATGGCTTGTACTCCTGCAACAGGCCTGTAAATAAGGACACTTGAAGAGGAACTCCAATTTCCCATCCTACTTCTAGCTGCATCTATATGAGCGTGAGAACATCAAGATAACTCCAAACCACTACCAGATAAGGAATGGTAATCCATAACTATTTTCAACCATTAAATGTCTGTTACAAAGCAATAATAACAGACTACCCATTTCTTTTTTTATTTTATAATATATATGAATATATATTTCCTGATTCCTTACACTCCTTCTATGAGCCATCCTGTATTTTTCTTTTCTTTTTGGCTTATTTCCAGTTTTTTCCAGTTCCAATCATGTTGTCACAAATGGCATAAGTTTGTCTTTTTGATTGGTGAGTAATACTCCATTGTGTATATATACCGCATCTTCTTGATCCAGTCTTCTATTTTTGGACATTTGAGATCACTCATTTCTTATAGCAAGCAATCAACCACTTTAAATAATATTTCTCAAACTATGGCTTGAAGATAAAAGTTGTGATTGCCAACATTTAAAGGAAGTGAACCCACATTGTCATATCTTTAAAATGCTGCTCTTCAATAAAACTCTGGAAGGTGCTTTCTAAACCCCTTCTTGCATTTCAGGACTGCAACCTGGATCTTTTCTGGGCTCCTTTGAATGAATTGGTGCTTAACCCTTGTAATTACACTGTGATTTCTTCTACTGTTTCTCTAGATAGTCCTCACAATGTAAATGTTGTTAATGGTATCTACATCATTTCATCTGCTCTGTTATGGTGTGTATGTGTGTTGTGATATCATTATAAATTTGGGATACCATGGGAATCAGGATCAGGCTCATCATGAGCCTGAAACCATTAAAGTTCTAAAGAAATCAGTGGCAAGAGAAATATCCTGTACTTTAGAAGTATTAGGAATATGGAGAAGTGAAGAATGTGCCATTGGCTAATATCCCATACAAATAACTGACTGGAAGAAGTTCATGCAAAATGCACTTAAATGAAATCCCAGGGGAGAGTAGCACTTACCCATGATGCCAGAGTGACCTCATCTCTGTCACATGGCCTGAGCCAGCAAAGGGGCAGCATCAGAGAGCGGGGGGTGGTGTGTGGGGGGGGAATGACACTGGTTTTATGACCAGTATGAAACCTACAGAGGCAAGTCTGTAGTCATCAATATTTCTATAAATTTGAAGGTTGTATTTTATCATTGAGGTGATCATGTGAGGAGAAGGGGGCAGAACACCAGAATTATTTATTAATGTTTTGCTTTAATAGGTAAGGAGGGGAGATAAATCTTTCCAAATAGAGAGACATTAAGCAAGTGTTTAGTTATATGCTAGGATTCAAAGGCACTACTGAGGAGAGAGAATGTATCAGGGAACAGCCTAAGATGACTTTTCTGTGTGAAATGAGGCGACTTTTATTAGCTCTAGTTGCTTGTCATGTTTGTCATAAGTTTCTTCAGAGATGCAAATAACTCTTATTTGAGATTTTTTAGGGACTTAATTGCTTCTGTTTTCTATTCTTAAAGCATAAATCCTGTGGTCTCTAAAGTCTATGAAGATAACACTTGAGAAAAAGAGAATGGGGTCCTGGAAAAAAAAATTCTTAGAATGGAAATGAAAAAATGAAAGAAATGGGGCATTTTGACAGGTCACACTGAAACATACAGTTTTCCTGGAAAGGTGACAAATTTGATCTTAAAATTGATAAAATTGAAATACTGTTGGTCCATTTATTTATAAACATAACTGATCATTTAGTTGGTGAAAAAGTGATAGAAGGACATAGGCATTAGACCATAGCCTGTTCTTTCATTCAGAATATTTACTGAAACCCAAAACTTGAGTATTCCATGCAACAAAACCAAGCGTATAGCTTAATACACCCAAGAAACTTAGAAAGGCCATGGATTGTCATCACTTGGACAAGTATCTGGGTTGTTTTCCCACTAAGAACTCTTCAGATTATTCTTCCCAGCTCACATGTATGCCGCTTCTTAGGAGCATTCCCAGAAATATATTATTCTTCACTTTGTTATATTTTCAGTAATCTTTTGTGGCTCTATTGAGTTGTATCCCATAAAAATGTTCCATTGACTTGCTTTTAATCTGGTTATATTCTAGTCTGACTTTCTGAAGAGAAAAAAATCACAAGAGATGAGTCAGTGAAGGCTTAAGAAGGATCAGACATAACTCCATCCCCAAATCAATAGAGCTCAGGAAATACCAATGTTAAAAGCCTTTAAGACTCTCCTATCTGGGTAGTTTCACCATGATCCTCCCCACCCTCAATTCTGTTTCCTTTAGCAGTTATTTTCAAATTTTGATGGGAATAAGCTAAAAAATAACATCACTAGAAACTCTGGTTTGTTTGCTTAAGAGTGATGTCCATTTCCAACATGGAACCCACCTGAGTAAATTTGCATGCAAGTGGAGCATTGACGTCATACTAAGAAATAAAAGACACACTTTATACAAAACAAGCCCTAGGTGATCTGGAAAACTTTAAAAAAAGATATTGTACATCTGTATTCTATTCCATTGGAGTACAGGCACAAGAACCCCAAAGAGAGGATTGAGTGGTAGCTCCCAAAAAGGAGAGTAAATTAGCCAATGCCTGGCAGCCACAGATAATAAGTTGAAGGAGTATTTTGGGTTTGTATGCGTACACTTAAAAATGATTCTTGAAGAAAATGCTCCCAAGGGAGGCACCTGAGAGCTATGAGCAGAGAAGAATTACTCCAGAAAGAAGAGGATCCATCAGTTGAGCCTAGAGAATGAATGAGCCACCAAATGGGCTGTGTCCTTAAGAGAAGCATCACAGAAAATGAAAACGGGAAAAGATTAGGCAAAAATTTGTTATGTTGAGCAGGTTTTATCTCTATTTCCAAGTCTGATCAATTGGCAGTGGCTCCCAGGAGCACTTTATCAAGAGAGATTGTGAAGTCATTTCTCGGCTTAGCGGAAAAGTGAACCTTGATAGATTAGTTATGTCTGCCATGAGAAAGGAAAAGTAGAATCAGATGCATCCTTGCAATTTCTGCCTTGGCACTGATTCAAACATATCCAGATTCCACTCCAGTAGAAAGACACAGTCACTCCTGATAAGTATCATCTCTTTCCTGATATTTCCAATCAGGGAACGGTTTGCCATATGAACAATAATATAAATATACCACGAGACTATGTCTACACTGTTAGTGATGGTTGCAATGTGACCACCTCTTAAATGCTGACCTGCTGGAAGTTGACTTGCTGTCCTTACCCATTATCCATGATGGACTGTGTTAGCCAGATCTTCTTTCTCTTTACTTTGCCCATTTTTCCAAGAATTAAGGGCATACGTAGTAATTTCCCTTTGATTACTACTTTGAAGGCCTAATTGCCAAGCATTGTCACTCCTACTCTTCTAATCTCAGATTTCAAATACACAAAGATGAGCTGTGTTCCGAAAATGTCTACATATACCTGCCTTCAAAGAACAAACTCTTTTCAAGTATCCACTTAAAAATTAAAATAAGGCCTGTGTATTTATAAATGATTGAAAGGCTAATTGCCAACCAACTATGTCTGTCCATTTAAATAAATGCCTATAAATCCTTTGTTGGCCTAATTTGAATTGCTGCATGTATGTGGAAAAAATAAAATTGCAGTATAGGATATCTTTAAAGAAATCTAGATTGATGGCCTCTATAATTTGTATATTCCTCCAATTCAGATTCACCTTTTCCTGCTATAGTAAATATTTTTGTAGGTTTTGTTGGCTTCTCTTCTACCCCTGCAATAACAAGACACCTCTTTCTTCCTAGTAGCTCCCAGTTTAGTTTGGAAATGCATGTTATTCTAGGGGAGATGATTTCACCCCACTCTAGTAAGTGGCCAGTCAGCACAATTGTTCTGCCTGGCCACAGCTTTTCTTATGTGATTTTCAACCAGTCCAATTAGAGTGATATTTAGGCCCTTTGCCGTTAAAAAATATAGTATCTTTCTTTCTTTTCTTTTCTTTTTTTTTTTTTTGCTGGAAATGTACAGCTACTGAAACCTTTGAAAGCCATCTTAGCATGAAGAGGAGAGCCAGTTTAAGAAGGAGACAACTCTGAAGAGAATACTGCTAAAAGACAATACAAAACCAAAACACATCCTTGATAGCATTATTAAGGTGCTCTACCTGCAGAATTTCAGGCAAATGATCAGTGTATTTTCTCTATAATAAAAGTCAGTTTTAATTCATTTCTTCTCTGTACCTTGTCACACTAGCTGGTACACCTAGTTAATTTGAATCAGGAGACTCCATTTCATCAGCACTGTCTTTGTTTCCTATGACTCAACTTTTCTTTTTCTAATTTTCTTTTATGAATGAGATTTGGGAAGCTGGATAATAAACAGTTGATAATGATTGGGTTGGAAATCTCAGTCATGTTCAAGGGACGCTTTGGAAAAGAATATGCATCTTCTGAATCAATACCATTTACATGATGCTAACAGGAAGCGAACAAGAAATAGACTGATTTTGTTGTAGATGAAAATGCCTGTGTACTATGGGGAGGAATTAATTATGCAAAATAGTGAAATATGTGCAGACAAATGCTAATTTGTCAACCTGTAAACTGAGTTTCCTAAATCTTAGTTTGCAATAAATTGAGTCATTTTCAAATATATTAGGCAAATGAGCTAAAACCCCGGATTGAAATGTGTATTTAATCCTGATTTCCATGCACACTTCCTTCCGTGGTATGGTCAGGGGGTATATGGACCCCCTGACTTTTGGGAACAGATTTCATTATTCTTCCTGAGCTACATCTGTGAATATTGCACCTTCTTACTTCTGCCACAGTAATAGTGTAGCTTCTGAAGGAATAAAAGAGGAGGATGAAATAGAATCACAAAGTTACACATGTGAGGGGGGTACAAAGATGAATCTACTCAGCTAGCTTTCCAGATAACACTGGAAATGGGTACAGTAACCTTTCTTCTCTTGTGTCTTTAGGAATTTCATTTGCAGATAAAACCAGAAACACAGTGAACTATCTGAAGGCAGGTGTAGGAAGGTGTACCTAGAAACAAATTTTTCTTGAGCAAGTAGCTTCAGAGTCTTGCACAAAATAAAAATATTTAAAAGATGAATCAATAGAATACACAACAGGTAAGCTGTTGGCTTGCAAGCTCTTTTTCACCTTAGTGATACCTTTACCTGTGATGGTAAAGGTCTAGATCCAGATACTGGCCAGGGGTCTGGGTATTAGAGCCTTTTGCAAGAGTTGCAAAGCTACAGAGTCATTGTAGAGTAGGACAAGTCTTGCAGAAAGGACAAAACAACCCCAGAAAAATTAAAATTATTCTGCTTACAGCAGTTCCTGGTTGTTTAGACATTCTATTGCTAAAGGAGAAGTTACCAGGAGAGATCTCAAAAGCATACTTAATGCAGCCATCTTGGGTTGGCAGTATTTCAGCACTAAAAATGTAACAGAGGCAGACAAATAAAGCAGGTTCTTTTAAGCAACTTCTGGCCAACATGGGTGTGGAGACAGGTCTGGTGAGGGAAGGTGATGTCACTGAACACCAGGTATCCTGACAGCATCATTTTGGGTGAAAATGTCTTCCATTCTCAAATGCAGCTCTCCCTCGTGCCACTGTCAGAAGTCACCCTCCCCCTACCCTCTTGTCCCCAAAAGACTGATTTCTGTCCTTCCTGCACAGACCAATTCCAATGTGGCATCAGTGCCAGTACAAAAGCTTGCAGGGCTGGGCTGTTCCTTGGGCTTCAGGAACCTGGCAACAATTTAGATCGAGGAAAGGATATTTTTCAGAACTTTTCTTCACCAAAAACACATTCTATTTGCTTATTTTAATTTTTATTTGGGGATTATATTTTTGTTCCTCCACTAGTTTATTTTGGATATATAGTTAATGCATGGCTTAGCAGTCACACTATGAAGTGATGTGTATTAGGAAGTTTCCTTGACATCCTCCTTCCTCAACAAAATATTCTCCTTCTGGAGGCAAACTGATGCTATCTTTCTTATATTCTTACTGTGGCATTTTAAGCATTTATGAACAGTAACAAGTATAATCATATCATCTTGGTTATATAAATGGCAACACATTATATACAGTGCTAAATTTGCTTTAAGTTATTTGTTATTCATGAAGATAATTTCATCACAATATGTAAAGTATTTGCATATCTTTTCTATGGATGCATAGTATTTCACTGTATGAATCTACAATTATTTCTTTAACTACTCTTCAGTGGAAACACACACACACACATATATAAGCAAACTTGTTCATATACAAACTGATATACACAGTGGGCAGTATTTCATTTTATGGACATAACACCTATCTAGCTATCATTGAAGACTCTTGTTTGACTATTATGAGTCAAGCTACTATGAAAATTCCTGAACATGTGCTTGTGTAAGCAAAGGATCTTATCCATATGGGACAAATGCCCCAGAGTATTTGCTGGGCCATTAATAATCACAAGTTTACTTTTGAAAGAAAGCACCAAACTTACCAGCAATTTGCAGAGACCCAGTTTTCCTGCATCCTTTGATGTTATCACTATTCGTTATCTAGCCATGAATATAGTGAGATCTCATTGTGGCTTTATTTTGCCTTTCCTCTGCTTACTTGCTTTCTGCATATATTTTCCATGATCAAAAAGTGGAATGTTGCTATTTGATATGATTTGTTAGTGGGAGAAACCTGTGTCCTCCTTAGGAATGCTTGTTACTGTCATTTGCCCATTTTCAGACTGGATGTTTTGCTTTTAATTGTTGCATTTGAGATTCTCTGTATCTTCTAGGTACCATTCCTTTGTCACACAGCTGATTTGAAAATTTTTTTCTTTAGTTTGTCATTTTATTTTCTTAATAGTGACATTCACAGAGCGGAAGTTAATTTTTATGAGATCCAGATAGCAGCCTTACACAGGGAAAGTATGCTGCAGCCATCATTTTTATGAGAACCAATTGATTTGATTTTTTAAACTTAGTAAAAATATTAAGATGTGACATCTCTACTGTCAAAGTTGTAGTAGAGAAGTATCTACAGAAACTGAGAATGATGGATGCCAGGACTGGGATTTTCTTCCCATTTTTCAGATGAAAGACACTGTACATTTTCTTGACTTCAGGCTCAAGGACTATTCCACTACTCCACGATGAATCCATTTCTGCAAGTATTTAGTAGCAGGATGTAATGCACAATGTAACTCTTCTGATTATTTTTACCATTTCGGAGACATGCAGGCCTTTCCCAGTTCCCAGGTCAATGGTATCTTTTCTTCCCTTGAACTCATGTATCACTTTCAATCTTCTTTTTTTAATGGTGCTTGATATTTTTCCATTAAAATTGCTTCTAAGTATGAACTCTGAGGGCCCCCCAGGTGACCCAATTCAGCTTCAGCAGCAATGGGTACCGAAAGAAACAGTTTTGAGATTCACAGATTGAATACATGGAATTTTTAACAGGGGATGAAAAGCCTTGCTGAAATACTAACATTCAATGATACTTGATTTTACATGGAGAGAAGTGCCTGTATTGAAGAGAGAGCATTTTATGGAATCGGGGCAGTCTTGGACCATTCCTGTGTCCAGTGCTCCCGGCCTGAGTCTGTCTGCCCTTCTGCAGAAAAACTGGGAACCTGCATTCCAAGCCCGAAGTTCCGCAGAGCTCCTTACTGCCCGTTATGCTGATTTGGAAAGAAACAGTGTTGGTTTGGAAAGAAACAGTGTTGGTGCCCCTTCTTCACCCAGCTGGGAGTCAGGAAGGCTCCGGAGACAGCCCCTTCTCAGGATGTCCTCCCTGCCCTTGTGTCCAATGATCACCCAGTTAGCTCAAGCAGAAACTCCCTGCCAGCTTGGCAACATGAAAGGAGCTTCTCCCTGTGAGCCATCTCGGGCTTATTCCTGTTCAATCATCAGTAGTTCTGTAGGAATCTTATTAAGAGACAGAGATATGTTCTCTCTTGGTAATTCAACACTTAGGGGGAATTTTGCAGGCCTGGATGTTGGCTCTGTCCTATAGAACTGGGTCGCCCAGGCCAAGACCCCTGTATGTGGGAAGAGACCCCAAAGGACTGAGTTTTCCAAAATGTCTGATAGTTACCTCAAAAGCAGCTTAGAAGGAGGGAAAGGAAAGCAGCACTTGCTCTCCTTGTTCCATGAAGAGGGCGTGTGAGGGGACAATCGCATGAGGCTCAGTACTCCCTGAGAGGCTGTGGAATGAAGGCCTGGGAAACGGAAGGTCAGGTATCACCTCCTGTCCCCTTTTGTCAAAAAGGAAATAACTCAAGCATCCAGAGGGATCCCCACTTGCTATGTGAGTCCCACAGTACTGGGAGGTCCCACCAAAGAGCCCAAGGCTTAAGGACCAATCTGAGGGGGAGGGAGTGGGACACAGAGATTTTCACTCCCAACTCCTGCACTCACTTACTGTGTAACTTACTTCTCTGGGTTTGGCATGTCACCAGCAGAATGTGAGGATGGGGCCACAACACGTTAAGGAGTGTGCCATGGGTCCCTCCAAAAGCAACACTAAAAATGATTCCAGAAGGTCAAGTTAGACAGCAGCGACTCCTGGAGCATGACAATGCAGGCACCCTCAGCCCTATCACAGCCTTCCTTCCTTTCCTCTCCTTCCTTCCCACATCTACTTTCCCTGGGATCGAACTCACACTGAAGCAGCTGTGGCTAGCTTGCAGTGCTTGCACATTTCAAGAACACAACACCCTTTAAGTCCGCCTCAGAGTATTCTCGAGTGAAATGAGACATTCTCGGTCCTGTGCTGTGAGATCGCCAACCTCTCCATACTACAATGCAGGTTTGCAGAGAAAGTGTTGTGGTTTTATCATCTAGACTACTACTCCCCTCCTTCTGAGCTGCTTTTGAGGTAACTGTAAGAGAGCTGGGACTATATTTTTGTTCAAGCACATTTAAAATTCAGTCTGACCCATTCCTCATTCTTTAGATTCCAAGCTGTCTTTTAGAGATAATTGCTTGGTCATATAAGTTCCTCCCAGTCCCCCTTACACAAAGCTCTAGGAGCTTGTCAGTTTCATGAGAATATAGAACATCAATCCCTCCACAACTCGTGGCTCTCAACCATATTGTTTACATAGTGCACTATTTTTAAGGCTAGAAATGTCCTCTCTGTCCCCTTCCAAAATAGTCCTTATGCATCCTCTCCCTGTCAAACACATCCTCTCTCTACCATAGGTGGATTAATGATTCTGAGTTTGTTAAGGAGCAGGTATGGATATGAATGAACAAAAGAGGAAAGCACATTAAAGTGTTCGAGAATCTTGTCCCTTTTACATGAGAAATATAGTGCTCCTTTCCGCTAACACACACACACTCACACACACACACTCGGCCTCTCCTCTTTCTCTGTCTTGTTGAACCTTTGGGGATCTCAAGCCAGAAAACTTTGAATTGGATGGCCAGGAGAATTTTAAGTCTTATACGAGGCACAAGGAAGGGGGCTTCTGCTCCTAGCAAGATTGTTCCTTGACCTGGGTACTGGTAATAAAAGGTGTGAAAGCCTGTATTACTATATATTTTACTCTTATAACTGCTTTTGCTCTCTCCTATACATTCAGTAGAGTTGTATCCTCATTATCATTCATCTCAAGACATTTTTTGATTTCTTCTTTGATCTCCTCATTGAGCCAATGGTCTTCCAGTAGTATAGATTTTGATCTCCATGAGGTAGGAGGGTTCCTTGCACAGAACATGTTAATAACAAGTGTGCATATGTCTTTTTGTATTATTGGTTGCAAAAATCTACCCCAAACATTATCAGTTATTAAACTATTATTTTTTTTAAGATTTATTTTATTTGTGCATACAGAACTGGGGTACAGGCCAGAGGTGCAGGGGCAGTGAGAGGATTCACCAGAGACAGATTGGGGAGCAGAACAGGCAGATCGACAAAGTACACTGCTGAGGGGAGCAGCAGGTGGGTCAGGAGAGGTCTGCCATGCCATGTGGGTCACCTCCAGGGTGGGGATCGAACTCATGCTGAAGTGGATTTAGCTTCTTAGTGTATACTTTAATCTGCTGCACCACCAGGGAGGGCCCCAATTTTTTTTTAAAGATTTATTTGTTTATGCATACAGAACTGGAGTACAGGCCAGAGGTGCAGGGATGGTAAGAGGATTCACCAGAGACAGAGTGGGGAGCAGAACAGGCAGACCGATGAAGTACACTGCAGAGAGGAGCAGCATGTGGGTCAGCAGAGGTCTGCTGTGCCATGTAGCTCACCTCTGAGACCTGGGATCCAACTCATACTAAAGCAGCTGTGGCTAGCATGCAGTGCTGCGTCCTAACCCATTGTACCACCAGGGAGGGCCATACTATTAAATGTTTTTCACAAACTTCTAAATGCCTTGTGTTTAACAAATGAAGCAAAAATAAAGGTATGGTTTTTCAGTTGTTAAACAACAACAAAAAAAAGAACCTCTAAAAGGACAGTCACAGCAGGACCTGCTAATCAGAACAAAACTCTTCTTTGGGATCCGCACAGATTTTGTCTTTAACCACAGTCTGTTCAAAGACTGTGGATTTGTGTGTATAATCCTGTTTTTCTGGACCTGAGAACTATGTTCCTCCTTCTCAGTGATGTGTATTCCTTGTTCATTTCCCTGGTCAAGCCCTTGTGACTTAGTCCACCCTGGGCTAGCAGTGAGGATATTTGCATGCCCCTCTGGCTCCAGCCTATCTCTTCAGTTCTGATTATTCAGTTTTGACAAGAACCATCTTGGCTCATCCACATTCCAAACATTGCCTGAAATTTTATCCCAGCCCAAGCACAGTGACAGGTGAAAAAGAATGGAAGGAGACAGGAAGGATGATGCAGTGATTGTTAGCTGTACTGTTTTGAATTAAATAGTCTGGAATGAGCATCTTAAAAAAAATACCTTTTTATCTGGGAAAATAGACAACAAACTCTAACTCCAGTTGGAAAAGAAGATGTACACAGGCTCCCCTTGCTCACTGAAGGCAGAACATTATTGCCAAACTTTTCATAAACCAAAATGTTGTAAAGTAATGAAGCAATTACCATTTATTTATATAGGAACATTGTTGAGCATTTTCAGTTCCCCCAAATAACCTATCCAATCATGACAAAAAATATATAAAATCTAGAATAATACTTAACAGCTGGTGAAAGCAGGAACTATATGGTAAATACACAGCCTATGTAGAGTAGTTACCAGGGATGGGGCTCAGTGGAATCACTGTCATTGCTCTGGGTGTTGCTGTCTCTAGAATGGCTGCTGTAAAAAACCCACTTCAGGGGCTCTGCTGGTGACACAACAGGTTAAAGTGTAGCACTGCAAGCTGGCCACAGCCACCTCAGTGTGAGTTCAAACCCAGGCCCCGGAGATGACCCACATGGCACAGCAGATCTCTCCTGCTCCTTCCTCTGCTCCCCTCAGCAGTGTACTTTGTCAATTTCCCTGTTCTGCTCCCCACTCTGTCTCTGGTGAGTCCTCTCACTGCCTCTGCACCTCTGGCCTGTACCCCAGTTCTGAATGTATAATAAATCAATCCTTTAAAAAAAAATCCACTTCAGATTTCTTGTGGTTAGCAAAAATAAAAGTAAAAAGGATGTGAGTATAAGGCTTTTATAAAAGTTAAGTATAAAGCAAAATTTTAAAAAGCATGGGATACTGATGGATGTGTTTGGGGGCGAGGGGTGTTTGTTAAATGGACGTTTAGTTTCATCTGTTATATTTTAACTTTTGAAGGAAGAATACATTTACATATTATTTGGGAAGTTAGAAGATAATAAATAATAAATTTACTGGTCTAGAAATAAAGGATACTTTTTAAAAAATAAATATTTAGTAAAGCTGGGGAGCTTTATGCAAATGTATGTAAATGTTGTTTTTTATGCAAAAAAATAATACATAGTCTGGTAGTATCTGCTCATGGTCCATTGCCCATTCTTTCTAGAAATGGGCAGCAAGCTTTGGGGTGCTCATTTTTACCTCTGTTCTTCCCATAAAATGGCCCCATGTGTGATTATAGGGAGCTCATCAAGATAGAGTGTTTTTTTTTAAAGATTTATTTATTTATCCATACAGAACTGGGGTACAGGCCAGATGTGCAGGGGCAGTGAGAGGATTCACCAGAGACAGAGTGGGGAGCAGAACAGGCAGATCGATGAAGTACACTGCTGAGGGGAGCAGTGGGCGGGTCAGGAGAGGTCTGCCCCGCCTTGGGGATCTCCTCCGGGGCAGGCGGGGCTCAAACTCATGGGGAAGTGACTTAAGCTTCTTAGTGCTGTGCTTTAACCCGCTGCACCACCAGGGAGGGCCCAAGGTAGAGTGTTTTTGAAAGTCTCTGGGCATGATGGAGAATAGGAATCCCTGCCAGTCATGGAGGAAACGTGTTCTGTAGTCATTTAGTTCCAGCTCATCAACTGGTTCATTCTGGCTTTCTGCTTATGACTTGTGCCTTGCTCCAAAGTGTATCCATATTGGGGGTGGTGGCCAGTCACCCCCTCCTTTTAAACTGCTGTTCCTCTCCATTTGCTGCCACAGATGCCAACATAATTGTTGTTGCATTACTTTGTCTGAGGAAGTGAGAAAATGGCAGCAGCATTAATTAAAAATAATATGCCACCAGGGAGTTAACTTGAACTCACTTCTCTTAGTATTCCTCTCTATCTCTTTCCAGCTTATAGCTGACATTCTATAGGTGCCAGGGAGGGGGAAATGTGATCTTCAGTAGAAATAAGAAAGAAAAGTGAGAGCCACTAGAGTTTGGACGCCAAATGTAATGAAACCTTTATAGTCTTAATAGTATGAAAAGTCAGGGAGTGCTAAAAACAAAGCAAAACAACCCAAAATCCTTATGTCAACTGTTATATCAGTGACATAAAGAAACTACCATTGGAAGAAGCTAGGGCAAGTTAAGTAAGAAAATAATTAATATAATACTATTATGTATAAATATCTGAGACCATGCTGGCATAAAGAAGAGATTGAACATGTAAGTAAGTAGAAGAGACAAATCTCATGTAAAAGAATTTTAAATACTGGATAGCCCCACCCACTTTAGACAGGTAGAACATACTTCCCTCTCCTCATTTGTAACTTTCCTCCAAAGAGTGCAGTATGAGATAAGGTGGTAAACCTGTATAAAACTGATAAACATTACCTCAGCAGGGGTGAGCAAAGGTAACATAATTATTGATAAATCATACTAGTATCAAATCCTGAATATGATGAGAATGGCATTTTACTCCACGGTCTCCCTGAAAAGATCTTATATTTACAGTCTAACTATAGAAGAATCATCAGACAAACCCAAGTAGAATGACATTCTGCAAACTACCTGATCAGTATAAACACACCTGAGTCACTGAAAATAGGGAAAATCTGAGAAAGTGTAGCAGTCCCAAAGGTCCTAAGCCAACATGATGATTGAATATAATCTGGTATCTCAGACAGGATCTTAGGCCAGAAAAAGGACAGTAGGGAAAAATTGAAGAAATCAGAATAAAGTATGGACTTTGGTTAATAATAATGGATTGATATTATTGCTTGGAACCATAAATGTCAACTCTAATGTGAAATTGGGCCAAGACAGAAGAGGAGACACTTGTAATTACCATCAGAAGCTTTGACCACCTTGATATCCATACTTACATTTTAAAAGTTATAATGGTTGCAAGCTGTGTTTTTAAAATCCCAAGCTGTTCCAAATGCCTGTAATTTAAATAAAAGGTAGTCTCCTTTGGAACTGATATTTTTCAGCTGCCTAATATATTTGTTCTAAGCTTGTTGACAAAGCATGATGACTGAGACTTGAAAATAAGTAAATCTGGGGAAGGATCCATGTGGTTGACATACATATTATGAAAAATTAAAGAGTCACCCTTGCTGCATCGTACAACATGTGTTTTTTCTCTTGCTAACAGTCCTAAGATTAAAGTTTTCCTTATAATTTGAATGAATGCCTAAAGTTATTTTCATTTCATTGTGCAAGTCTTTAAGAGGACTTTCCAATAAATTCAGTTCTTATCAGGAAGAAATCCTCCGTTCCACATTTTGGCCCTGGCCCTTTTCCTATGCGGCCCTTTATTTCCTAATCAAAATCACAATTTCTAAATGAACTGAGGGAAGTATTTTGTTTTTTCAAACCCATTGGATGTGTGAGCAAATCAGAAGCTAGCTAAGGCTCCCACCTTTTTATTTGTTGTGTTAACCAATTAAAAGGTGTTACTCTCCTGGTAATAAAGTGCAACCTTGTCCCTCTGGGTCCTCACTTGGGCTTTTGGATATCGCTTATTGTTTAATTTGC
This sequence comes from Condylura cristata, assembly GCF_000260355.1. Lineage (NCBI taxonomy): Eukaryota > Metazoa > Chordata > Mammalia > Eulipotyphla > Talpidae > Condylura > Condylura cristata. The sequence goes on along the minus strand of NW_004567118.1, from coordinate 26,410,687 downwards.
TAGCTGGCTCACACAGGTCCCAGATTCCAAAAGCAGATGGGGCTCCACTCAGGTCAAAGCCTTTCTTCATTGGAGGGCAAATATCGAACCATTTCAGCCTTTACTCAGAGCTGCCTGTCCCTGGAGCTGGTAACAAAGTCAGTGCCATCCGCAGCTTATCTCTGAAACCTCTCGGGACACTGGTTCATCAAGGGCAGCTGTCCATGGATGCTGTGCCACGGTCACTTTTATACACCAAAAGGCAGAGTTGCACCCAGATAGTAACAGTGGAACAAGAACATAAAAGCACACTTGTCTAGAGAACCAGATAACTGATTTAATAAACTGGATGACTGCCATGATGCTTCAGTTCTAGATACAGAGTTAGGGAGGAATTCCATGAGACTGAAATATCAGCGAGGACATGTGCTGTGCTTCTGAAACAGCATGTCCATTGCTGCCAGAACTGTTTTGCTTTGACTTTTGATCCAGCCCTTATGTTTTTGTGCAACTGAGGGATTTGGCAGGATATGAAAAATGAACACTTTCATTAAACTTTTGAGTTTCCAAAATACTGCAACACTTATAACTGCATTTGATCTTCACACCTCTGTGTTGTAGGAGAGGTCACAATTACCTTTGCTGTTTCACAGTCTTGAAGACCATGCATGAACCAGTCAAGGTAGCAAATCTAGCAAAAAGAAGCATTGGAAGGCCCTCCCTGGTGGTGCAGTGGGTTAAAGCGCAGCACTAAGAAGCTAAAGCCACTTCTGCATGAGTTAGATTCCCCGCCTGCCCTGGAGGTGACCACATGACGCAGCAGACCTCTCCTGACCCGCCCGCTGCTCCCCTCAGCAGTGTACTTCATTGATCTGCCTATTCTGCTCCCCACTCTGTCCCTAGTGAATCCTCTCACCCTCCGCATCTCTGGCCTGTACCCCAGTTCTGTATGAATAATAAATAAATCTTTAAAAAAAAAAGAAGCATTGGGATTGGAATTCAAGTCTTCTGGATTTGATTTGTGCATGTCCATCCTATAGTAATATTTCCAGTTTTTACTCTAGGGTATGAATTCATTTGATTGTCTGATGAAATGTCTCTTAAAACAGTTTGCATGTGTGCATGTGCACACAGACACAAGCAAGGGCAATTTTGCTATAAATTCAAGAGGTTCCATACCATCCACAGGTTAGAAACTACACTGTAATCTGTACTAATATTATAGAGCTAGAAATAAGGTATTTCTAAGAACATGAAGCACTTTGAAGATGAGAATTAAGATCAAATTCCTAACTTCTTTTGCCAAATATTCTCTCATCCTGGAATGTATTATTTCAGATGGAATGGTATATTCTGAAATTAAATGTGTTAAAAAAATACCCTGGAGGGATATATGCATAATGGGAACATGTCGATTAAAAACAAAACAAAACAAAAACTTTGAGATGATATCAAACTGAAACAATTGGGGGAAGAGTAAAATGAAAAGGAATTAAAATAATACTCAATTATTTTCAATCATGAAAGTTGCGCAACTACCATGTGTGCACATATGTGAAATCTTTTTTGGAGAATGCTAAAGATGGGCCTGGGCTGGAGGCCCAAGTGGAGTTTACCATCTCTTAAATGGGCAAAGGGAGCTGCAGTGGCACAGACTCTGGTACACTCGGCCTAGGGAGTTTATCCCACCCATCGGTTGCCTTTCTTTTCCCTGCAAGTCCTGGAGAGCCAGGCTTTGGAGTGTAAATCTATCTGCTCATGCTGAAATCGTATAACCGACTTCTTGGTCATGATCCCTGTCACTGTGTCTGGCCCCAGTGACAATATCTTGCCCTGCTGTCAGTTCTTGTGGACATCCTTATTTCTAGCTGCCAGACAGACACTGAATCATCACCTTCTCTTCCTTCCTGAGGTCTCCTATGTCTGCTGCTATTAATGCATTATCCCACTTTAACCTCTTCTGTGTAACCTCTGTGGGCTGACTGCCTGGTTCTAAATGAATCCTCAGCTTCTTTTTCCATGTGTGGTTGCACTGAATTAGTGCCTGCTCTACATGACCTGAGTACAACAACAATATTTTATGTCTCCGGGTTTTTCTAGTCCCAGATTCTCTCTTTGCTCTATAACTGTCCATAAGACTGTAGCTGTCTCCAGCATGACATCAATACCACCATGACCTAAACTTTCAGCCCCTGTGACTCCTCCTGGTGGAAGGCAGTTGGAGGGAGTGAAGGGTGTTCATCTCCTCTTTTCAAGCTTAGGAGTCAGGAGATGGAGTCAGGATGGGGGGCGGGGGGCTGGGAAATAAACAGAGTGGTGAAAGGAGCAGATACCATCAGGTGCTGAGCTAGGATTTGCAAAGTAAATTAGGAAACCAGAATCCCAAGCAAAGTTTAAAAAAATGATTTGCAGTCTCCTTGAACACTTATCTTCAGAAATTCCCTTGTCAAGCCTCTTTGACTTAGTCCTCCCTCTGTAATTGGTACCTAACTCCAGCAGCTCTGACCTCAGTACTCTCTGTCTTCAGATTGAGTTATTCAATATTTTGATCAAGGCTCCAAATGTCAGAATGGACATGTGTCCGCTGAAGTCATTCCAGAATCAAGTTGGTAATTTTGAAAATTGATAGGCATTAACAGTGACGAAATTGGTCCTGTTTAGCCCAGTTACCTCAGTTATTTTAATGATGACATTTGTCTATTTAGTGAGTCACCCTTAGCTTGGCATTCAATCAACAGATGGCCTGTCCAGATAGTGTCTCCATTCTGACACAGAATCAAGAATTTCTGTTTATTCATTTGACTATATTAATGGTCAGTTTGTGCCCAGTCGATTGGATTGGATCAGTGGGCTAGATCTAATTAGTCAACTCCATTTTTTTTCCTTTAAAAGAAGAAAAGACAGACATACAACAATTCTTTGTGTGTGTGTGTGTGTGTGTGTGTGTGTGTTTTTCATCACACGTACTGAAGATACAACATTGTCTATGGCATGCTTAACTTCATAAAAGTTAGAGACAGAATTCAAGGTGATCCAAGTGACAATAGACACAAAAGATACACTCTGATAGGACATGTGGATGGTAAACAGTCCATGCTGATACAGAATGCTGGTTAATACAAACTCTATGACAAGAAAATATCACAATTGTGTTTAATATGCTCATAATAAGCCTCCTAGTTTTATTGGGAAATATATTCTTGTGGATTAATTCATGGTGGTTTTGCATAAAATATCAATAAATCCCAACCAAAGAGAAAATGTAATAGCAATGCACAGAATCTGCACATGAATATCTGGGAGTAGCTGGATGATGATTATCTTTGGCATTCATTTGGCACATTCTTCATTATCACTTTTCTCAGGAAGAGCTAACCCCAGTGTACATTTCCTCTAGCTGCAAATCAGTGACGTCTTTCAGTAAAAAGCACATCATAAACTCTGATGTTGGTGTCCCTTATAATCTCACCCCTTTTGCTTTAGCTTGGGGGTAATAAAGCTGTATAATTAGAACAGAATTCTCAAACCATATCTACATAAAGCTTCAATCATAAAATGATGCCTTAACTGTGCTGGTGCTCTCACCGAGGTGTTAGGGAAATAGGATTTATTTCTTGTGTGAATTCCAACTATAGTTAATCCCTGCTGGCTAGGTGGAGCTTTGTGTGTTGAAGGGCTTTATCAGCCTCTGACTGGTCTCAGCAGGAGAACAGTTTCCATAATTGATTAGTGATGCCTGTCACAGGCACATGAGGAAGGTATTATAGGACAGAACATTGTTCTAGCCTGTTCTAGTCACAAGGAGTGACTGGATGCAATGTAGAGAAATCACATTCCACAGATCCACCAAAATGAATCCTCTGAAAATGGTTTCTGTACAAGTTCATCCATGAGACACAACTAAAATGAACTGTTTGCGATTCCATATTTGTACAGAAGTGCTTTATATATGGCTGGAAGTGAGGAACAGAGTGAAATAACTTTCAATCATTTGGTGCTGTAATTCAACCTACTTTTAAGATCAAATTAATTCTAACAGTAGGGTTCTATGCAGAAATATCTCAGCGTTAAAGGTAGAAAAGTACCTGTATCTTCACCCACCAGTCCTACTAAGGTTGCAACAAACATGGAGAAAACAACATTTAATAATAATAAAAATCTAGGTAATCAAACTAGCACTGCCTTCTTGAGAGACGGCTTTCTCTAAAGATGCTGTTAAGACATGGCTTGAAGCTCACATGTAATCTCCACACTCGACTCTTCAATTGCATTTCCAAATGCTCACCTGAGGTGGTTTTGAGCTGTTAAAGCATGCTCCTGGTTTTGCAATTCATGGGCTAACTGAAACAGTCTGTCCTAGGGAGCTGGGGAACAGTCAGTTAGGGTGAAAGACATTTCTAAAGTCCTCTCAAAGAGGCACTTTTCCTCCCAGTCCTTGATGTCTTAGTCATCTCCAGCTGCCTTCAGAAAATACCAAAGACTAGGTGACTTAGACAAGAGGAATTTATTTTTCACAGTGCAAAGGCTGGAAATCCAATATCAAAATGCCAGCAGGGTTGGTGTCTGGTGAGCGCTTGCTCCTGCTGTGTCTTCACATGTTAGACAGGACTTCAATCTCTTCCTCTTCTTAGAAGTGTGCTAATTCCATCTTGGGCACCCCACTCTCAAGACCTCATCTAAACTTGTTTATCTCCTAAAGGTCTTGTCTTTAAGTGCCATCACTTTGGGGGTTAAAGTTTCAATATATGAATGAAGGGAGGCCACAAACATTTAGTTGCTAGCATCAGATACATGGTAGGGAGAAGGTAGTTTTTGACACCCCAGGTAGGATTCCAGATTGCAAGTCAGAAACACCTAAGTTATTTGTATATTGGGGTTCTGCTCAATAACTAGCCCAGAGTGGAGACTCATTAAATATTTAATTTAGGGCTTATTAGAAGAATAACCGATAAAGTATGATGCACCATGTGGGTCACCATGTGGGTCAGGGATCGAACTCACACTGAAGCAGCTGAGCTAGCTTGCAGTGCTGCGTCCTAACCTATTGCGCCAAGAGGGAGGGCCTCCGTCACCTAGTTTAAAGTACTTTGTTATGGCAGCCACAGCCAATGAACAAAACAGTTAGTGAACAATCACTACAGATACCCTGTGGCTAGAAGTTCCTCTGAATGTCCAGATCTCAAAAATACAAGATAAAAAATGGCCAGGTCACTGAAGATGGCATAGTATTGTGCCTGCCATGTTCTAATGGCCAAAGTGCATCAAGATGTCTAGTTTCAAAAGGGGGACAAATTGATTATAACTTTTATTAAGAGAAGTAGCCATCAATTCTGCTCATGCTAATACCCCAATTCCTCTTAAAGCCACTTTTTCCACTAGTTTCACCCACAGGACCAAAGCAGAAAGTATGATATTGGTAGCTTACACTGAGTGAATATAGCAGTTGGCACTTTCAATCTCAATGCCATTCTTTCTCTCAACTAAAAACTAACCAGGGCTTCCAATCCCCATATTCCAGCTCCTCAACTGTCCTTTACTGTCAGTCATATGAGGAAACAAACTGCCAAGCTGATTATTGTCACAGTGTCCTCCACATTGACTCAGTTGGCTAAGGGTTTAGCCTAAGAGTGCTGGCTAGATTCTCTGATTTCAATCCTCTAGTCCTCACTCTGCCAATATCCCATACCACCACCAAATTAGGATCCTTATCCACCCACTCCATTTGTTCTATTAATAATTGCTGAGATCCCTAAATCTGTTTCTCTAGTATTTCATCTGAATGGATTCTGCGATTCTGAAATTCTCAACTGAAGTTGAGGTGGTTGTGCCCTCTTGGATATGGAGTTTGCTGAGTTTAGCTATGGCTTTGGAACAATCTACAACAAGAAGGGATAGGAATAGACTAAGGTATGATCTTTTCCTTCTGATTATGTGCCACTATGCTGAGGGTTTTCCTTCTGATTATGTGCCACTATGCTGAGGGTTTTCATGCCAGTACTAACTCATCTACACATGCACCTCCCCCTAGCTGCTTCAGTGAACTAGAGGGTCCTAGGCTAACTCCTATGCACTGAGGTACCTTGATGATGCCAGCGATGAGTGACTACCTGTCTTATTTCTCACATATTGATGTATCCTGGGTCTTTTCATTCCCAGTGTTCCAGTCTTCACTTGCCATGAAGCAGAGCAGGGGACATACTAAATCATTCTGTAGTGGGAAAAAACATGTCTTTCAATTTAAAACTTTAGTTATGTTGATCATCTATAACGTCAGTTGTATCAGTTAGGATCTTTCTGGTTACAGATAGAAAATCCATTGAAATGAGCTTAATTAAAGCTAATGCTCAGGTAACACATAAGTGCAGGTATAGGCAGTTTTCAGATGAAAGGAAATTTAAATTTCAAACTGCTTCAGTGGGACTGTGTTTCTCTCCATTGGTTGGCTCAGCCTACCCTGCTGTTCCTTTCTCAGGCTTCCTCTGGGGACCCTAGCAGTGCTGGGCCCTTCAGTCAAGGGGCAAGATCATAACTTAGTCTATTCCTATCCCTTCTTAGAAGGGTGAGCATTCTTCTCATCCCTGTCCACACACTATCTGTGGATAAGCTTCTACCACTGACTTAGTCTGCTTAAATCTCGTGCTTTAGGAGTAAAGATGTGTTTCTGGGCTTCAATTTGGGTCACCTGGAACCTCATGCAGACCTCATGGAATGAGAGTGAAGGGAAAATCTCTGTGTGGACTGCAACTGAAGGAAAGAGTAAGGAATGTTGAGAGGAACAAAACAAATGTCCACCACATTGAGAAAAATAGCATATTGGATGACAAGTTCTAAATGTTTAAAAGCTAGAACAATAGGCTCAAATTTATAAAATTAACTAGAATGAGTATAGTGTTTCACGTGGATACAAAATGGTATCTCAACTAGCACATGTGAAAAAAATTCTAGTTAACTCTTCGCTCAGTTTGAAGCAATACATTGATTTGCCTATTATAACAATAGCAACATGTTTATTTTTCTATTAGGTTTAACATTGAAATTGACTGCCTGATGAAATTGTTTCTAACTTCTTATAAGATGTGTTAAAGCAAGAGCTATTTAACCACTTACATGGATGGCATTGAGGAAATATGGGGTTCAGATCTTCATGCATTCATTTGATACATAATTACTGAATGCTTGTGAAACAAGCTCAGATTTATTTTTTTTAAGATTTATTTATTTATACATACAGAACTGGGGTACAGGCCAGAGGTGGGGGGGCAGGGGCTGAGAGGATTCACCACAGACAGATTAGGGAGCAGAACAGGCAAAGATATACTGAAGTACACTGTTGCAGGGAGCAGCAGATGCATCAGAAGAGGTCTGCTGTGCCATGTGGGTCACCTACCTGGCCAGGGATTGAACTCGTGCTGCAGTAGCTGCAATAGCGTCACTGTGCTTTAACCCATTGTACCACCAGGGAGGGCCAAGCTCAGATCTTTTTAAGCAGATGTTGAGACAAACCTTGGCATAGAAAAGTAAAAACCTGTGGAAATGGGGGAGAATCAGGTAGATACAATACACATGTCACAACATCTGGGCCACAGAGAGTTTTAGAACTGTGAAGAAAATGGAGCCCATTATAGTTTTTGCACTGGACTAAAATAACTGGGTCTTTATACCATCAACTTGAATAGTCAAGTTGGATATAGGCCAGCCAGAGAAGGAAGACTATTCTCCCCGGGAGACAACTTTTCACAGCTAAGGCAGACCCCAGAATAGTCCTTCTATGTCCACCACAGCCTACTCTGTGCCCAGCACCATCCTATACATCAAGAACCTACTATCACACAACAGACAACAAAGCTCAACCAAGAGCAGGCATTCTTGTAGGTGAGAATGGAATTTTTGAAGACATCTATATGAATGTATATCTGTCATGTAAATACTATGATGGAAACTGCTCCGCAATGGGGGAAAGTAGATCATGATAGAAGAGGAAATATCAGGTAGTGAAGTGCTGTGCTATTTTTACTAGGACGGTCAGGGAAACCTCACTAATAAGTGCTGCTTAAGCAAAAACCCAGGGGAAAATGAGGGGGAAAAGCTCTGCTTACATCTGGGGCACACTTCCAGGCTTCCAGACAGACAGCAAATGCAAAGGCATTGAGGAACAGTGAGAACAATAATGTACCTGGAAGGAGTAAGTATGGACAGAGGATTCAGAGATGAGCTCAGAAGGATGGGGCAGGGGTGGGGGCCCAGACTGCACAAGGACATGGAGCTATTCTCATGCATGAAGGCCATGGAAGAGAATCATAGTGGAAAGAGACACCAGAGATGACTTATTAGAAATTCTTCCCCCCCTTAGATTGCCACTTTAGAGAGAAGCAAATAGAATTCCCTGTTATATGATATGACTAGTGAGAGGCTGCATAAGTAAGTTGAAACCCTAGAGAAAGTGAGAATTGACACAAGATGCATAATGTGTGTAGTAGGTTGTCTTTGGCTGCATGCAAGGGAAACTCTGGATTGGAATAGGCTTCAGCAAAAGAAAATTAAGTTTTTGCACATCCCTGGAAGGCCAGGGATGGAAAAGCCCAAGTTAGAGTGTGTTGAGTGGTTCAGTAATGTTCTGCCCTCTGTCCATCTGCAGTCCTCTGTCCACTGCCATTGATCAAATCTTATCAGAGTCCCACCTAAGGAAGACATGTATCTAAAGACTGATAAGAAGTGTCCAGTATAGAATAGGAATTCTGAAATAATGGAGGGGAGATGAAGATTAAGGGAAAAGCAGAGGAAGGAAATGGCTGAAAAGGATGCTTTTGTGATCTCCACATACACATGCGTGTCCCATCTGTTCTTCCTGAGCTTGAAACCCTTGTGCTGCACAGCTTCTCTTGGGTTCCTTAGGTACTCAACATGATCACTGCTGTCCTAATCTGTTCTTTTGACCATGCTTGTCATCACTGTTCCCCCACGGCACCTACCAGTAAACTACTTCCTCTCTTTGCCCCTTACCTAGATGATCAGAACAGCTGTCTTATTGCTTTTCTCCATCCAATGTTTTCACTCCAGTTGACTTAGAGATCCAAGTAATGTGTAAACCGGAGTGTCTTCTTCCTAACTAAACCCCACTCAGAGTTCCCATCAGCTGTAGAATAAATGTTAAGTTCTTTGGCAGGAGATACAATGCCCTTTTGCCAGTTGTATTTGAAAGACTGCCTTAGGCCTTACGCTGAATCGCTAGCTGGTACAGCCTGTGCACACACCTCACCCTCACGTGTCCCTTCTACTGGGATTGTCCTTTTCTTCTGTCTCGTATTAACTCTTCCTCATTCTTCAAGATAATGCTTGTTAAGGTAGGGGAGAGAGCTGCCATTCACATGCATACTTCCCCTCCAGGACTAGGCTGCTGTCTGTCATCGCTATTCTCAGAACACTCTGAGGCCCCCTTTAACATGGGACATAACCATAGCTATGGTAATCATTCATTTATCTGTCTCCCCAAGGGTCTATAAGCCCCCCTCCACGTAGAAAGGGATTGTCTTGCTCACCTTTATATCAGCGTTTACCACAGTACTGGGTAGAATGGGCATTAAATGAAGGTTTGTTCAACAGACTCGTTAAGAAGAGGCTGACAGCTGAGTAGAAGTTGAGGTAATGGGGGGGGGCTAACAGAGAGGGAGGGAATGGAGAAATAGTAGCAAGTGGGGAGATGCCAGGGAGTTTGTGCATCTCTCTTCCTAGGATCAAGATCTCCCCCTTCTACCTTGGAATCTTATCTTCCAGCTCCATTTATCAACGAGGGAGATATGAGACTCTCATATTCCAACATGAGATTCTCTGCCTTTCCTGGCACAGGGAATACTGCTTTGGGTCGCTCTAAAGGAGAACTGCATGGAGAGCCTTGGGGACCATCTCGGAACAAAGCCTTTCCATCCCCAGGGGGTGACAACCCACCCCCTGTCTTCAGCCTAAACATGCTGGGCCTGTGCACAGAAAAGACACACAGATAGGTTTTTGTCAGTGGCTGCTGCTTTGTGTTCTAATTTCCCCCTCCTCCTCCACAGGCACATGCCAAAGCTGATGATTAGGACTCCCTCTTGGGGTGGTAGACGGGCTTTGGAAGTTAGTCCTTGGACTCCTTTCCACTGTCCAGCAGCCACCCAGTAACGCCCCTTTTCAAAACCCCATACGCTCCATCACCTGCAGCAGAGGGATTTTCATTTCACAGCAGAGTCACAGATACTCAGAATGTTTTTCTAATTCTATTTCAATGTCTGGATAATGTCCTGGAAAGAGGGACTAAGAGGTGCAGTGGGTGCTGGGGCCCTCTTGTGCCTATGTGCATGTGGGGAGGATCTTGGGAAGGGAAAGAGAAGCTAGGTTCTCTTCACCAGTCAGGCAAGCCACTTGATCCCTGGTCTCAACTGAGGAACCTGTAGCAATGGGTTTGGCGTCTTCCCTCCACTGTGAGTATCGCCACTAGGGAGTGGCAAAGGCTTGCAGAAACCCCAACTCCTGCCCCGGCAGCGGCAGCGCACGGCCTCAGCACTCAGGTAGGGTGGGACTCACTGCCAGGGCCGGACTGGGCAAGACTGGGCAAAGGCCAGGGAGGGTTGACCGCGCCGCCAGCCGGCTCCGAAGGGGACACTCTCGCCCAGCTTCTGGACCCCTCTTCACTCGCCTGGTTCGCCTTGTTGATGAACTGGTATCCTGGGCTTTGGTGATGCGGAGCTTCAAGTGCTGCAAGGGGGGAAAGGGGCGAGAAGCAAGGAGGAACCCTCCCTACCCTCGGGCTCCCGGCGTGCAAACGTGGGCGGCGGCGAGAGGCTGCCCTCCTCCCCCCTCCCTTCCTCGCGGCGCACCCATGTGTGCGGGTGTGTGAGTGCGTGTGTCTCCTCGCTCCCCCTCGCACACGCTCCGGCACTAGTGCAGGCAGAGAGCCGGTGGCTCCCGGCTCGCTCGCTCCCTCGCTCCGGCCGCTGCGCTCCCGTCTTGCCGCCGCCGCCGCTTCTGCAGACGCAGCCGGGCATGGTAAGTGAGTGAGGTCCTGCGCCAGCGCTCCCCGAAGCTGGCCGCAGGACCCCAGCCGCAGCCGGCCCCGTCCCGGGAGCCAGCGAGCCGGGCGAACGCGCCAGGGCG
>NW_004567118.1:26305663-26398649 GCF_000260355.1 Condylura cristata | reverse complement strand
GCGGCCAGTACGACAAGGAGTTCGAATGTAACAACAGTGAGAGCGGCTACCTGTACTGCTGTGGCACCTGCTACTACCGCTTCTGCTGCAAGAAGCGCCACGAGAAGCTGGACCAGCGCCAGTGCACCAACTACCAGAGCCCGGTGTGGGTACAGACGCCCAGCACCAAGGTAGTGTCTCCTGGGCCCGAGAACAAGTACGACCCGGAGAAAGACAAGACCAACTTCACCGTCTACATCACCTGCGGGGTGATCGCCTTCGTCATCGTGGCGGGGGTCTTCGCCAAGGTCTCCTATGACAAGGCCCACCGCCCACCGCGGGAGATGAACATCCACAGGTGAGAGCCGGCGGTGCCTGCCCCCTGCCTCCCTGGAGCTCATCCCTCCCTCCTTCCTCCCTTCCTCTTCACTCTTGGGTTCACTCCCTTCCTCTTCACTCTTACCTGCTGTGTGAATCTCAGCCTTCTCATACCTTTCCCTCCACTTCTTCGGAAGGGAAAATGAATGCATGCTTTGGTGGGAGAGATTTACAAGGTATGAATTAGTCGGATCCGTAAAGTGTGAGTACACGAATCGTACATATTTTGTGGCCCCGAGTGGGTATTGGGGTTTCAGTGTTCAAGGCTTGCAGCCACCTGGGTGGAGGATCCTATTGCATTGGGTTTTCCCAGTGAAACCCCAATGGATCCTCTTAAATGCAGGCCAGTGTTGGAATCTTCCTGAAGAGAGTACCAAGTGACTTTTGTGTAAACTGGAGGTTTGCATGTTATAGAGATGGAGGTCAATTGGAAAGGATGTCAGGAGAAGGCATAGACTTACCCATTTCACACTGATCAAGGGTAGATGATGAGGCTTCTTTGCTCCCTGTGGAGGGGATTGCTTATCTTTCCAGCTGCCACTAGTTCTTTTAAACCCTGTAGGCAGAATTCTGAGTTAACACTTCTTGCTGTGTTAAACCTGGTGGGCAATTTTCACTGCCTATACTAGGGAGGTGGTCGGGGCTGCTTTCAACCAAAACTTATGCCAGAGCTGGAGATATCATAGTCCCTGGTTCCACCCTGTCTCCCACCTCACACCACCTCAGCTCTCAGTGAGCCCTTTGGGAAGTCAAAGCTGAGACAACAGGAAGCCAGCCTCCCTTTGCAACTCTAGGGAAGATGCACAAGGGGAGTCAAAGTTAGCTTTGCCTCCAGTTGCATCGCCATGATGAATGGCCGACATGGTTCAGCAGACTTTCAGGGAACAAACCCTGCCCTGGAAATGCCCCGTTTCCATCATCTGGTATGGGCTCAGATAACCAGGATCATACCCCCCCCCCCCCAGATCAGCCCTACTTCTGAATTTGCCTACAGGGTCCATCCTGAACCTTGTAGATTTAGTTCGTCTTCACACTCTGCTTGTTAACCTTTTGGCCTGAAAACCTGCTTCCCCCACTGCTGTGGACATTAATCACCTGCACTTTGATGAAGACAGAGAAAGGCAGGTAGAAATTTCTGGGCATGATTTTTTTCTCCCTTGATACTGAGCATGTTGAGAAAAAAATGATTCTGCCTGGCAGTAAGTATGACAAAGTAGGACAAACTCAGGTGTTAGAATTGGAGTGCTTCCTAAAGAGAACCCTTTATACTCCTCACTCATCACCCTAAGGTGCCACTGCCCTTCATTCCACCCCATCTTGTCTCTCAGGCACTGATCTATGCCTGGGCTGGCACTGAGAACTGATGCTTGTGACAAATGGCCTGTGGTCATTTGGAAAAGCCGAGCACAGGAGGGATAGAGAACAGAGTAAAGATAAGACACTCTCTCTTGTGGTCATTGCTGAAGAATTCTCTGTGGCTCACCTTGGGGAAGAGAGCAGAGCAGGAATCGCCTGTGGACAGGCTCCATCCTAGAGCCAATGTGTCTGGTCCTTATCCTTCTACTCTGCCTCCTGTCCTGCAGGGAGAATGGTCTTCTCCCTTCCCCTGGCCTCTCATCACATCTTCTCCTCTGGCTAGGCTGCTTTCTGGTTGGTTTCCATAAACTTCTGGGTTTCTGTCTCTCCCTGGCCATCGTTCCCAGTGCTCTCAGGAGCTGCTCCCTGCCCCACCCTGGCCCCCTCCTGCTGAGCACATTCATCATCACCTGGGAAGAAACTGATGCCCTTTAGATCTCTGCATTGGCCTCTGTTCTGCTGGCTTGTGACTCTGCAGATGCCATGGTCACTCCTGTTTTGTTCTCGCCTCACCTCTACACTGACCACCCCCTTCTTTACTTGTCTCCCCTGTCCTCCACCATTTCCAACTAAGTCACCTAGTTCATTTGGGTATATTGCCCAACAGCCAAACCACTGGACTGGTTTCCCTCTTGGGGGGGGGCGTGAGAGGTAATCGCGGGAGGAGAGATGAATTTCAGCCTTCAAACCACTACATAAATATGGGATGTTTCTCAAATTCACCTCCTCATGTTGTTGGATTCACAGCACTTTCCAGCAGCTGCAGTGTGGCCTGGCCAGGGCTTTGAAAATCCTCACACTGGTGCAGGGGACAATGTGTGTCTGTATCAGGGGCAGGGCGCGAGAGATCCCTCTAGGACAGCCCATGAATGACCTTGGGCAGGTCAGGGAATATTTTTTCTCAACCCCAGGTGACTCAGGCACAACAGCATCCTACCACCTCTTCCTTCCCAGGCATGCCAGGGTGCATGTGCTTTTCTCTGCTCACCGCTGTGCATGTCAGTGACCTCAGAGGTCACTGCTTGCCATTTTGGGGAAGTTTCTTACAGATCGTCCTCTTGGGAAATTGGGGTAGGCAGTGCAGAGAATGATGGAGAAAGAGACAAATACTCACACTCTCATGAGTTTTCATGCCCCCTCTAAGGAAAGTGGGGCATGTGTATTCTTCAGAGGTCAGCAGAGGCAGTGGGAGGTGTGCTCACTTTCATATTCTAGGAAATAGTTCAGCAGAGACTGTTTCTTTCTGAGAAGGAAAGGAGCTTGTTTCAGTGTGTGTTCTCAACACTGGTAGTAGTTAGGCTAGCAGGAGCTAAGTCCAGGTGGGGAGAATGGCCTGAAAAGGACATTTGTGGGAGAGTTGGGTGGGGTAAAATGTAGGATGCCACCCCAGGATCACCCCAGATCACCCCAAGATCTGTCCTTCCTGGAGTTCGCAGGCTCAGCAGCCATCTACTTGCCCAGGCAAGGCATCCTTGTACTCTCCAGCCCTACAGGGAAGAAAAGACCTAGTCTTTTGCAGAGGCGATTAGACTTTGCCATCCGTTTCTGTATGAGAAGTCAGTATCTCTAGGGGAAACTGTTCTCTGATGATTCTAACAGATGAACACAGGCAGATGTAGCTGGACCCCAGGGAGGAGAATGAATGGAGGGCCCCCGACAGAGCTGTGTTCTGGAACTGGAAATCCCTGGACATCAGGCAAACTGCTTTTCTCAGCTGGAACCCCCTTTCCCACCAGGGAATCTCTAGCGTCCTGCTCTTCCCAATAGCTAGGCTGAGGTTCAAACTGACGGACCACAGGCCTCCACTGATGTTAATGTTTCATGAGTAGTTTCTGCAATGTTCCTTGAGGCTCTTTTTCAGGGAGGGGTTACTGCTTGCATGGGCAGGGGCCCACCCAGGAGACTGGCTCCCTTTGACATTCAATGCTTTATGGTACAAGTTGTCTCACATTCAAACCTGTTTCTTCCTCCTCACTCTCAGTTGATTCATTCGTGTCTTGGAGATGAGAATCATTCTGAGGGTGGCATTGTGTGCCTTTTTTAAAATGGCTAATTAACAGATGGGTCAGGAAGTTATTAGGAGGCTGTAGTTGGTAAAATCAGGCTCATCCTGGGTCCCTCAGCTGCCTCCATAGGGATGGAGAGAATGGAGGAATTTGGGGTGTGGAGGAGTGGTGAAGAATGCTCAGGGCTGGGGGAGAAAAAAGGAGATGTTGTTAGGAAAAAGGAAAAGTGCTAGGAGGTGACCCCTCCAGCCATCAAAATGGCTCTCCATGTTTGGTTTCTTCTGCTCATTTCTAAAGAAATCAAGGGAACTCTTTGTTAACTGTTCTCCCTCAAGAAATTAATTGCAAACTCAAAGCTCTGTGTTTTCCTTACAGACCATATTCTGAAGTAGCAGGATCACTTTGTTGACTGATAGAGTGAGTTTTCTTCCTAGGTTTGTGGGCAGTGAATTGTCTAATCACCCCAAACATCCATTTTCTGAAGCATGCTGGCTTCATTATGATGAATCGATCTGAATGGACAGTCAACTTTTTACTTCAAATATTGCAGTTGGGAGGAAAGAAGTAAAGCATCTTGCCATGGACTGAAGGTCTTAGCCTTATTGTTTTCCTTTTTGGGGAAGTGGGGGGTAAAAAATGCATGCAGGGAGAGCAGTGAGATTATAGAAGAATTACAGCTTACGGAGGAGGGTTAGGAGAAAGATACCTGGAAGATAGACGAAAGCTCTGAGAGCAAAGGAGGGAGGGAACCGGAGAGAAGTGGACAGAGTGCCAGGCAGGGCTGACCCCTGCTGCCTCCTGCAGCTGCCAGCGGTGTCTCCTCCCCTCCACAGATGAGCCCCGCTCACCTGCTGTGGGCAAGATATGTTTCCAACTATAAAGCATTAGGCTATAAAATCTCGTTACCTTTGACACCTGAGACTGGGATAGGCGTGCTGACTGATAAAGCTAAGTCAGCTGGAGGCACTAAGGCTAAAGCATTCTGATTTAATAGATTGGCCATGCAAATACTTTTTTTTTTTTTTTACAAAAGTTTATTTTTACATCATTTTGTACATTTTGTTTTCCATCTCGATTGTAATCCCCGCGGGTTTCCCATCACCAAGTCACCCGTGTGCCATCACCATAATCCCGTGCATTTCCCTCCCCCATCCCATTGCAAATACTTTCTTTAAAAAAAGATTTTATTCATACAGACAGGGGTACAGGCCAGAGGTGCAGGGGTGGCGAGAGGATTTACCTGAAACAGAGTGGGGAGCAGAACAAGCAGATGGACAAAGAACACTGCTGAGGGGAGCAGCGGGCGGGACAGGAGAGGTCTGCCTCGCCATGTGGGTCTCCTCTGGGTGGGGCTTGAACTAGCACTGAAGCAGCCACGGCTTGGCTTAGCTTTGCAGTGCAGTGCTCCAACTCACTGCGCCACCAGAGAGGGCCCATGCAAATACTCTCTAAAAATTCCTAGACTTCAGCAGATCTCCCTGGAATGCTGGCTGCCTTTAGGCTCTTTCCCATTCTACCCCAAGCCCAGAAGTCACATGCTTCTATCCTTTAGGGGCCTTCCCTGGAGCCCCCACCCCCAGACTTAGAGCATATTCATTTAGGGGAGTCTGATGCTTAGGAGACCAGAATTTTACCCACAGTTCCAGGCTGCCAGGTCACAGATAGACACAAAATGCAATTTATTGATTTCAACCTATTTTAACGAGAGATCGAATTGATGGTACTGTCGATTCAGATCAATTGTGAAGGAAGCAGTGGGAAGACAGCTGAAAAAATGAGCTGCCTGGAAGAGGTTGATTCGCTCGTCCCAAGACAGTAGAGCAGTCTTGATTCCAGAATAGAGGGAAACCACGCCAAAGGCTTCATCCTCTGGCCCTGCTGTCTGTCTTCTCCAGTGCCTGTGTATTCAGAGACTTTCTGACTCCTTTTTCACAGGCGATGAGAATCTTGCCACAGATTGGACCTCGCCCCCAGCTTCTGGCTCTCAGAGGTTGTCTCCTTCCATCTCTTTTTCCAGTCAAAGTTCTGTATAGTCTGTTTTTTAAAATTATGGTGAATTCAAGTGGTTTTTGTATTACAATTTTATGTAATGTCCCTCCATGATATATATCTCATGGAACCACCGCATTGCGTTTGGACTTACTGCTCTACGTGATATCTCAGGCTGGTGTTGGGAGTTAGGGCTCTGAGGGGCTATATTAGGGTACAGATTAAATTCATTTTTATAATTCTGTCTGCTGTGATTCCTCCCCCCTTTTTATTCTTACTTGGGAAATGTTAATCCATCATTTTCCCCTGAATCACATGACTTTACATTTCTAGCATCTTCTTTTGCAGATGACGAATGGGGTTGTTGGGAGGGTTTACCAAAGAGCCTTCAGAGGGTCTCTGTTTTTGGCCTGGAGTAGGTTTATTTCAAATCCATTTGGGATAGATTGTATATGCTATCTATTCTTCTTTTCATTCTCCTCTTCTTCCATCTATTGAAATAAAACCAGAATGTTATTTTGTCAACCATTACAGACTCATAGAATTTAACATTTGATCTTATCCAAAAGGCTGAGAAGAGAGACTCACAGAATGTTAATGCAAACAAATCATTTCACCTAACTTCCTAATTTTATAAGCACGACATCTGAAGTCCAGGGCGGCTCCATTCCAGCATTAAGGGGTGACCGGACAAAAGCCCGCTTCCAATGCCGTAAGCCAGCACTTTCTTCACAGTGCTGCTTGGTCTCATCTTGCCCAATGGAATTCTATTCTACTTACTATACACACATGTTTCTTAGTCATCACCAAATAACTTTGGGATATTTAGAGACGTGAGTGACAGCCTTCTCCCTTCTCTTTCTTCCTGAGATTATTTTTTTTTTTTTTAGATTTTCCTCATTTAATTTTTTCACCCACTCAAATGATTTCTGTTGCTCTTTCCAAGTCCTTTTGCAGTTTCCCCACATTTCTTGATAAAGGGCAATAACCTGATCTCAGTATAATCCCTTAACTTATGAGCCATGCGGACCATTGAAGGAAAATACAGCACAAGCCAAAGACTGCGAACCAGGGCAATGGGTCACTGAATAAAAAAAAATATGAGCAGAAGCCTGTAATTAAAAATTGGGACTGCAGGTGCTTCCTCTCTCTCCCAGATGGCAGGAAGGCCAAAGCTTAGGAGTCCAAGGAGGTTCAGCTGTACCAGTGCCCATAAACATCCTGGCATCTGAGGGTGGGTCACCTCAGCTTGTTGTCCAGGATAGTGCTCCATGTCCATGAAATGGTTCTGTGTGCCACAAAGCTCACTCGCTGGCGCCTGCCTTTTGCTGGCTCAACTCTGGGCTGAGATTGCAGAGGGTCAAGGTCAATGCCAGGTAAGAGGTCAAGAGACGCTTCAGGGAGAACTCAGGCAACTGGAGATTTGGGTCCTATCAAGTGAAATCTCTGTGGTATGCACTTTGGAACCGTTGCCCGTACATGCCTAATTCTGCCTTTGAAAAAACCAGGGCGAGCACATCCTCATGTCCTTCTAAGCAATCACCTTGGGAGGCCACACACTGATTCTTCCGAAAATGTTGTCACAGTTTCTTTCTTGGGAGAGCTTTCAGATCCCATAGCTTGTCATTTTGACTTTCTGTAATGGTAGCATATTTTTATCCTCTGAGGGTAGATCTGATTCTTGTAAGCAGCAATAAGTCATGGGGCTGAGGCCGATGAATGAAGTGAGTGATCGGGGCTGTTATTCATCAGAAAGAAAGAGCTTCCGGTAATGAGACCTGCTCTCCCAGGAGCCGTGTCAGCTGTCTCCAAAGGTAGTGCCCAGAAGAGGTGTCTGGGTAATGAGTGACAGGCCTGCACAGCAGAGCCCGCTCTCCATGATGTTCACTTTGAAGGGGCCACTTCTCACATGGAAGGATAATGACTGGCCTATAGAAAGTCAGTTTCATCCTCTATCAGTGTGCCAGGGCAGAGAGTGGAGGAGATGGAGGAAGGGGGAAAGAAAGGAGCTGCAGAAAACAGTTCAAATAACTGCCCAGAAAGTTATCTCTGCAGGAGAGTGGACAGGTATCTCAATTTAGATTCCTAATTTGATTCTGAGGGTAGAAGGGCCAGGTTCTTCGGACTGTGTGCTGCCAGGCTTAATTCAGAGCCAGCTGTGACTGTGTCTGCCCTCTCCATCTGCGGTTTGACATTCAGACATGGTCATTGCATGGGCCATATAACCACTCATGAAGTAGACATGTTTGTAAGCATAAGAAGATGTGATTTCCAGTTAGCAGTACTGGTAGAATCCCAGTGTATCCTGACTGCGCCTCCTTATATCCCCCCAAATGCACATTCATTTGAAGGAGCTGATCACAGAAATGGATGGGAGTGGGAGGGAGCAGGCTGAGTGTAGAGCAGGTCACTGCAGGGAGGGGGGGGGGCTAGATGCAGCACTTGCTGCCAGGTTCCTCTGTGCTGTCAGGGAAGCCGTTATCTGTGCTGCAGGCGGTGGGTGGTGTGCCTCGTCCATCGGGAGATTTTGGGGGGTGAGGGCATGAGCACTGAAATCCCAGTGAGCTGGGTCAGAGCCTTTGGGCCTCCTGGTACCTAAAGGCCATGCCTGCCACTCCGGGAACTCCACTGTCCCCACTCAGGTGTCAGGAAGGAAGGCACTCTGTACCCTAGGACTGGTATAAGCTTACTACCTGTGCACACCCAGAAAGCTGGTGCTGAAGATGTGACTCTCAAGGTCACATCTATGGAACAGGGAGGCTGCTAGAGAGATACTCATGAAGCTCCCATTTTCTAGCTTCTTCACCAGACATCCTGTGTGAGCCTTCCATCCACATTGCTCCTTCCATCACCCGTTGAATGGAGGCGCCCATTTTACAGATGAGCAAATCAACTCCCACTTGCCCAAGGTCACACAGCTCCTCCATTGCCACACTCCAGCAACTAGGGGCCCCGCAGGGAAGCTGGCTCTCCCCTTCCTGGATATGAAAGTGTCTCTCAGTTTTCTTGAAGAACAAACTATCTGCCTCCTGTTTCCCACCTTTGAGCCCTGTTGACAGGTTGTCACAGTAAAGACCTGGAGTGACAAACCACGCAGTTTCTGGAGCCAGGTGGTGGCTCTCACTGATGTGGCGTGCAAGGTATGGAGGTACCTGGGTGGCAAATGTGCTCTTTTTCAATAATGGGTTATGTTGGTTCAGGGCAGTGAACAAGGCAGTACAAAGAAAACATAAATAAAACAAAACACTCTGATTTTAATGAGAAAAAAATCAAACAGCCCAAGCCCTCTACAGTATTGAAAGAATCTCTTGGCAATTCTGGGCTAGTAATAGGGACACTGGGGAAAAGAAGTGATTTGGGGGTGAGAAGAAAACCGGGCCATTTGCAGTATTAATTACTGAGACTTCAGCCCACAAACCGCCCCGTTTATCTATCACACTTGCTCTCCTGGCCCATTTATAACGTGGGCACGTGGGACAGGACTTCGGCCCTCTCGCTTCTGCTTCCTGCTCTAGCTCTGTTTCTTTCTCCATTTTCTTCCTCCTTCATAAGCTTCCTGATTCTTCCCTCTGGCCCTCTGCATCTTGTGTTTTGAGCTGTTGACCAGAGCTCTGTACTAAAGGGTGAGAAGAAGGCATGGGGGATACTTGGAGGGCTCTCCTGGGTTTCAGTCTCTGACGCCTGTCTCCAGGGTCAGAGGTGGTGGTCATGACCATGGGGGTGCTCACAGAGGCAGGGGCAGGGTGACCCCTGGTCTGCAGCTCCCTGCCAGCAGACCACCACCTGGGTGCTCAGTTCTGATGGAGGTGGGCTGAGAACCATCTCCCTATCTCTCTCCTGGGAGGTGGTGGCCCTGAGCCTTGTTTTTAATCCTTCTTGCCCCCACCCTAGCTCAGACCCCCCTCCTGGTGAGAGGGAAATGGGGATCTTTGAATTCTCCTTGTTCCAAGTTACTGTCCTATCTCCAGACCCATGGAGGCTGAGTCCCAAGCAGGCTCTTGTGGCCAGAAGCTTGGCCCGGTTCCGCAGCATTTGGGAGAAGAGTTGCTGTTTTCTGCAGGCTCCGCAAACATTCTCATTATTCCTTGCTTTTTTGGCATTTGGTCTCGTGTACTGTTCCCATTAGCTTCGACATTAAAGTCTCATTACTTAGGACATCTGTCCTCTGGACATATTCGTTGTTCCCTCAGCCAAATGTCCTCTTCTGGGAAGTGTGCTTCCACCCAGACAATCACCTCTTTCCTCTTCCTTCCATCTTGCTGTGCTAGCGAGGAGGTATTTGAACCCTAAGAGGCAGCACTGGATGTGGCATCTGAGAGTGTGTTCCAGAGCCAACTGTCCCCACCTGTCTGAGGTCCTGGGGACAAAGCACCCTGTTGTGATGTGCAGGGAGGAGGCAGAAGCCGTAGTAGCCTGTTGTTACTGGGAGAGTTTTCCTCCAGTAGCTTCACATGCAATCTGTAGGGAATTCTGGTCTCCCCTCCCTGATACCTCTGCAACTTGGTCTGAGGGCTCCTGTTATCCATTGCAGTGAAATGACAGTCCCAGAGACCCAGTCCGAGCCAAGTGGCTGCTCCAGAACTTTTTCAAGAATCAGAAGTTCAGTCTCCCTGTCGGACTGGAGTTGGCCTTCTAAGACTGTTCACCGCATTCTGAGAAATTGTGTGAACTTTCCCGGGAATAAGAGCTCCTGAGTTTGAAAGAGGCTGACTGTTATGGGAAACCACACAGCTTTCTTATTCTCAGATAATCAGTAGCCACGTCTTACCCATCTCTATGCTAACACTTCTTCCCACACTCGCAAACATTTGCTAAGAGAATCGAGTCTTCGAGCGATCTGTCACTTCTCTGTCCCGCTCAAGTCACGTGATGAAAGTGTTTCTTCTTGTTCCCTTCTGTGCCTTGTCCACTGTCTCTCTCTCCATCTGTCCTTCTCTTGATTTCTCTTCACTTCTATTGCACTGTGTCTTCCCGCTCCCTCTAGCTTTCTTTCTTTCTTGCTCTTGTCCTGCTGTAACTTCATTAAACTGCATCAGTTCTGATTCTGCTAATTCACGATTTATCCACATTAGACCAAGGCAAAGTTGTTTCCTTTTCTCCTTCTGATAAAAAGCTGTGATGACTAGATGAACAATCCAGAGAAGACTGCAGAGATTGTGCAGGGCACCTATTCCTTACAGAACAGATTGTTTGTAAGTAGCTCCTCCATAGGCAATTGGCATGCTAATTACAAAATCATTCTTATCTATTCAATAAAGCAGCTCCCCAAAGATCAAAAAATCTTAGACTAGTTTGTAATCCTGCAATGGCCTGGGAAGCAGCAAAACCACATTTCCTTTAAAGTGTTTTACAATTCCCATGTTTGTCTCATCTTGATTGGGATTATCCTACCCCTGTTTCTGCTGAATCGATGATGCTTGACTAGAAGCTGCTTTGAATTCTCTCTGGGAGTTCCTGCTAACTTCCTCCTCTTCTAGTTTCGGCCCTTTTTTGTTTCCCAGAGTTTTTAGAATCCAGAACCTCCTTTGTCTTTGAGGATTCTGTTATGGGTTCTGCAATCTTCGGGGCTTGACTCATCCATCCTGTGGCCACAAGGATGAGCAGCAGAAGCCTGGAGGCATCTTGTCTCTGGGGTCTGAGAGTGGTGAACTCTGTTTTGCTTCTTCGGCTCTTTTCCAATTCCCTTTTCCTGCCTAGGGAGCCCGCCTGTGAATCATGGGCCCCAACGCCATTCTTGGGTGGAGGAGCCAGCATCCCACCTACTTGGCTGTGACAACATATTCTGAGCAAGCCCTTGTAGGAAAGAACTTTGTAATCTTCCCTTTTGCCTGCTTATGTGGCTCTAGAAGGACACCTAGCAAAGCCCCATTTCTCTCATTTTTGGAGGTCGAATGCTGCCTTAGAGCATTTCTTGGGATCTGAGATAAAAGACAGGCCAATCCCGGCCCTCCCTGGTGGCACAGTGGGTTAAAGCACAGCACTGAGAATCTAAAGCTGCTTCCGCATGAGTTCGATTCCCGCCTGCCCCGGAGTGACCACATGGCGCGGCAGACCTCTCCTGACCCGCCCGCTGCTCCCCTCAGCAGTATAGATCTGCCTGTCCTGCTCCCCACTCTGTCTCTGGTAAATCCTCTCACCCTCTGCATCTCTGGCCTATACCCCAGTTCTGTATGAATAAATAAATAAATCTTAAAAAAAAAAAAAAAAGACAGGCCAATCCCTACTTCTGTCACTTTTCATTTCCATGACCTGGGGTAAGTCCCTTGTCCCACACTCTCTCCCTCCACACTTTGGTATGTTAGCCCGGCTGTGGGAAGGGGCTATAGTGTTGTAGGGGCTTCTTCTTCCCTGGCTCATTCTGATCTCCGCGCCTGGGAGGTTTGGAAAATGGTTTACGTCTGTATTTTCGATGCAGCCACCCTGGAATAAGGAGCAAGTGCGTTTTCCTTGCACTTCCATTCAGATAAGATCATTACTTATATATGACCTCATGAAAAAGCTTGCTTTTTTAGCATCTTAAATTCGTCGTATCTTTGGTTGAAAGGGACTCAGGAAGCTTGTCCCTTTGGGTGACATGTCCCACCTCTCACCCACATGCATCTCAGGCTGGGATCCCCCTATACCTCAAGGCAGTACAGTCTACTATTAGGCTACATTCCAGTTAATTCTCATGAGAGCCAACATTGGAACAGCCCAGAGGGAATGTGCCCCTTCTGTGGTATCGCTTTTTGGAGATGGCCATCAAGTCCCCCCTTTCATTCGTCCTTTCTCCTGGATAAACTTCATCCTTTCTCCTGCATAAACTCCCCTAATGCTAAGTCTGTTCCTCACAGAACATGGTTTCAAGTGCTCTTGATGCTTCCTTGTCTATACAAAAGTCCACATAGAAATGGGGGTGATTGTTCTAAATGACATCATCAAGAGCAATATGTGGGTGTCAATAATTTAAACACAGTTTAAACACATAAAAGTTCTTTTGAGATGGTGGTTCGATTCCATCCCCAGGCAGTAGTCTGATTCCCTCACCACCATGTCAAGAGGGCACATGTGTTCCCCCATTCTCTTCACACCTGTGTTCTAAGCAACTTTAGAAAATGTCTCTTAGAGTTGCCCCTGGCATAAACTAAGTGCTCACTAAGTATGGTTGAATGAGTGACAAGTATTTAAAGTAGAGGGGTGGCAATGGTTACTTTTCGTTACCACACTTTTCAGATGTGCATGGATGTGAAGGTACTTGAACAACTTGGAAATGACAGTAATATTTATAATTATTTTTTTAAAGAGAGAAGGAGAAGAAAAAAATGGAGAAATAAGAAAAGGAGAAGAAGAATGAAGAAAAAAAATAAGCAAATCTTTTGCGGAAAATGTTGCCCTTTTATGCCTCACTGGAATTCTGATTTGTTTTGCTTGTGATGTCAATTCTTTCGCTTTTTAGTGAACTTTTATCTTGATGCTTCCTTGTTTACTGCAAGGAAATTGCTGATGGCCTGGCAGAAAATAACGAACAGGCACCCTTTACTCTTGGCTTACAAAGTCCACGTTTAGGGTTCAATGAAAACTGGTATGTGACTGGATGGATTCCCATCCCTGGGCCTCAGAGGAGTGAGTGTAGGTGGTCACTGCCAGGATGCCCTGTGGCCACAGCTGTGCCAGCCAGCTCATTCACCATACCACCAAGAGTTTGGCCAATCTGGCACTACTGACTCAGTCTCCCAAGACTCTCCTCCTTCCATCTATGCTTAGATGTGATCTTAGAGGCTGAGCTTTTATGGGGTTATTGGACTTATTTATTAATCAAATATTTATAGAACACTTACTAGATAGCTGATTTTGTTCTAAGTGCTTGACAAATATTAACTCACTTAATCTTCAAAAGTACCTTAAGAGGTAGACCTTACAATTTGGACCTTATTTTTTCAGCAAGGAAACAACCACAAAATGCATAGTTAGCCCGTAGTCACCAACACTCAGAGTGATGGGCATTCTCACTGAGGCACCGTGGGTCTGGACTCCCCCTGCGTAACTTCTGGGCTGTGATGCCCTCCTGTGTCTCACCTTTCGATTTTCATTTGTGCCTATAGCAAAATGAGAAATGACACCAACAGTAAAGGCAGCAAAAGTAGCAGCCATTGTCAGGACACAGGTATAGTTACTAATCAATCTATCACCTGGCTGGAAATGGCTCCCTGCCCACAAATCTAGGAAGCATTTTAGTTGCCCAGTTTTAATGACAGCTGTTATACAGCTCCAGATCTTTGATGAATCCTCAAACAATCCTAATGTATCTGAAACATCTAGATTTGTTGTCCATGCTACCAAATTGCCCAGACCTGTTTGGTTTTTTTTCTTTTTTTTTTTTTTTTTCCTTCTATGTATTTTTTTCTTAACATTGGTATGCAACACTGTATATGATTCAGAAAGATAGGATTCCACCTCTTTAGGTGTAATTTTACCACCCCACCTCCATCATCAAGGCCCCCGGAATCCTGCACTGTATTTCATTGCACCCCCTCGTCCCTCTGCTTCATGGGGCAAGGAATGGTGTGGAGATGATCTGTTAGGAAAGAATCAGGGCCAGAGGGGGTGATGGCTTCTCTCTATCTATCTAGCACATGGCTGGTCACCAGGTAACCAACCCAGAACAAGCACACCTGGGATGGAGCCAGGTGCCACGTTTGTCTGGCAAACAAGCAGGCGGCCCAACTTTGCCTGGCACCGTCCCATGCTGTTTGTTGGCTTTGATGAATTCCAATTGTGCCTGGGACAACTTGGACCTGCAGAACTGTGCGATGCAGATGCACAAACATTGTCACCACAACAAAGGACATCTCCACATGCATTCGGAGCCTCTGTGTGTGAGGGGAGCAGTCTTTTGCACACACAAAGCCGGCAGCTGTGTTTTGCAAGTGGACTGGGAGAGAACCAGGATAAGGAGGGCTAAATTGAACCATTCTCCTTGGTCCATGTTTATTAAAAATATGGCTGCTTCAATTGTTTGGAGGGTGTATTTCAGAGAATAAAAACACCTCACTGCCCCTTAGATAAGCACGGAGAAGTTAAATAGATGTAGATGCTCTGAAGGTGTCAAAGCTTAGTTATCCGACACCCAACTAATCAGAACCTTTTAGTTTTACTTTCTGAAGAAATACTAGGAAGTGGACAGAAGGAAATTGTATCCTGCATTTTCATGGAAAAAGTTTTCTATATTTTACTTGGTTTTCTCTGTGTAGAGAACTAAAGACTAGACTGATGGGTTGCTCATGGAAGATTCTTGCATTCTTTAAAAATATTAATTGCATTCAGTGTTCTCTAATTAGGCAGGAATGCTTTTCAAAAATTCTTCAAAAACAAGTGTTCTCATTAGTCTTTAGGAATAATAACATTAACCAGAAGAGCTTATTCACGCATAGTTCATCTATTTGGCCTTTAATCATATCTATGCAATAGCATGATTTTTTCCCCTACTAGTCCTGAAAAGAAAAAGGACATGGTTAAGAGTCTAAACTATTCAGCATGGCTTACTCTTGGCATGAAAAACTTACTGAATGCTAGTTGAAATTATTTTCTCCCTTCAGTGGCATTTTGACCTAGAAATCCAGAAACACAATGAAGCAAATGTTGGTTTCTCTCTGTTGCATTTAGTGAGCTATGATTTTCATATATTCTGTATGGGAAACATATTAAGTGAGATCAAAAAGATTTACCAAATGAACAAAGGGTCCCTAGATTTCCCCACTTAATTTTGGAGGACCAGCATTTTACAATCTGTTCAACAAGCAGAGATTGGGATCAGTAAGTCCCAGGTTTTGTTTTTTTTTTTTTTGTCATTTAATAAAAGATTTTATTTATGCATACAAAAGAATTGGGGTCTCAGAAGTGCAGGGGTGGGGGTGAAAGTATTAACCAGAGACAAAGTGGGTAACAGAATAGGTGGATTGTCTGTAATGCATGGTTGAGGGCAAGACAGGGAAGACAGGAGAGTCTTCTCAGCCATGTGGGTCAGTTCCTTGGCCAGGTATTGAACTCATGCTGCAGTGGCTGGTGATAGCTTGATGGGACTGAGACTTTAACCCCTGCACCACCAGGGAGGCTCTATTTGTCATTCTTTTGCCATAAGTTGTTTTCAAACTTGGACACACCAGGCAGTTCAAGGACTGCTGGAGAGAGAACTAGAAATTGGTGTAGCAGTTCTGTGGTTCCTCACACTGATCTCAGTCACAGCAGGGATCTAATGAAGCACAATGTATTTGTGTTCTGGTCAGAATTTCATTTGATAAAATGGTTGCCTTCTAAAACATTGTAAATAGTTTCTAAGCTGCTGATGACTCATTCAGGTGAATAGAATTGGGAAGTTAAGTAGTAACTGAGTTCTAGCTATGCAGATTTTTTTCTAGTAATGTTTGCGTATTCTCTAAAATTTTATGTTCAGAGACATATTCTGGGTTAAAGTAGGTGAGGAAAAAATGGAAGGTCATGAGGAAGGAAAGAAGAAGGGAAAGAAAGAGATAGGTAGATGGAATATTGAATGGAAGAGTGAATGGCGGGATGGATGGTTGGATGGGAGGGTGGGTGGATGGGAGCGTGGGTGAATGAATGGATGGGTAATCCAGTTGTATAAAGTTAGTGTCTGTAGTTTATCCTATGTTTGTAATCTGGATTTATCACTTTCTAGTTGAGTGACTGGGCAAGATGTCCGACTGTTCAAAGCTTTAGTTTTCTCATCTGTAAAATGCAGCTCCTGATAGCACCTATCAGAAAAGGATAGCACCTATGGAAAAGGTCATTCTGAGGACTGCTTAATCTAGTGCCTTGAGTTGAGTAGTGTCAAATGTATGGTAATTCTTTAATAAATGAGAAGAAGAAAAAGATAAGACTATGAAGCAAAGTTATGAGAAAGGTTTTATTTTTCTGTTGTTAAGGTGAATCACTTCCTATTTTAGGAAAGATTTCATGTCTTCATCGCAGGTGGCAGCACATCAAAATACTTACTGGGCTTGGTTCCTATGGGTGTCGTGAAAACTTAACCCTTAGGGAAAAAAATCAGACACACTCTCATTTCCTAGGCATCATGACAGTGTTAACCAAGATTTTAAGAAAATAAATGGATAGTCCTGACCTGAATCACTCATTTGCTAATTGTAAATTATTCTCTTTCTGGAAAGACCAGAAAGACTCAGCCAAGCTGATGATTCACAGGTGAGATACATATAAAATGTGGTTCTAGTGAGCAGAAAGACACCCCAGCTGGTCAGAAGCCCTAGGTTTACAATTCTGCTCCTTCATGTTTTAGTCCTAAAAGTAGTCTGAATCTCAGTTTCTTGTTAAATATTGGGGTATAATAGCTGCAAAGGTAATGGGGTTAGTATGAGTATCCCACCACTTAAGGCAGAGGTGAACACATTTCCCATTAAGGGCTTTCCAAAAGTAAGATGCATCACAGTGATGCAGACGGTTAATACGCCAGCCCCAAGTACTGAAGAACACTGACTTCTCCTGCCTGAATGGTCGGAACAGTGGTTTCTCCCGATCGGATTTGCTGCCCAATTAATTGTCTGTCTCCTCCTTGCCATGGATCTGTGAGATCCAGCAAAGACACATGCCGAAGGAAGTGGTGAACCAAGACAAATAATTCCAAAGAATTCAGGCAAAGAGAATTCTTTTCTTTGAACTATCCAGATATGCACCAGAAGTGGCTTTGGGGGAGGGGGAGACTGGGATCTGCAGGACTTTCAGCAGATCCCTCATGCTCCTAAATTAGACTTCTGGAGGGGCAGGGTGCCGAGGGGCTGGCTGGGTGCTGCCCAGGCTCAGGGCAGCTCGCCTGGCCTCGTACCCACTTGCCTGGCCCTGTGTCTCTGCTTCTGTCTCTGGCCTGTCTCACTTGCCTTCGAAATCACTTTTTGCCTCTGAATGTCTCTTTGTTCCTATTCTCTTTTGCTCTGCTGTTTGTCCCTGTCCCTCTAGTTCTGTCTTCCTCTTTTCTGTCTCCTCCATCGACTCCCTCATCTCTGCCTCTGAGTCTCGGGCTCCCACTCTCACTCCATCTGGTGGCTCCATCGCGGTTGTTGCTTTCCACCTGCCTCTCCCTCCATTTCTCCCTTCCTCCCTG
Source organism: Condylura cristata (assembly GCF_000260355.1). Lineage (NCBI taxonomy): Eukaryota > Metazoa > Chordata > Mammalia > Eulipotyphla > Talpidae > Condylura > Condylura cristata. Next base: position 26,380,832 of record NW_004567118.1, on the reverse strand, counting down.
TGTTTGTCACTGCCTGTATCTGTCTTTCCCCTGCTTTTGAGTCTCTGCCTCTCTCTCAGACCCTGAAAGCGGCTGCCCACTCTTTTATAAAATCTGCTTCCCTGTTCCTCAGTGACCAATTTTCTTTCCTACGGTTAGAAAGTAGCTCAGGCCTTAACCCATTTCCTCCGGCGTAGTCATATTAATTAGGTGAGACCAGGATCGTACATTTCAGAACTAGAATAATATTTATCAGGCACCCTGGAGAGAAGGGACCGGTAGATGAAGAGGTACAGAGCAAGGAGGGAGGTCACTGAGCTGAGGGAGGAGTGGGAGGGAGCTGGGGGAGGAGGGCCTGGCTAAGGGACTAGCTCAGAGGATGCGTCTGCAGAACGACAGCTCCCTTTCTTGCTGCTAGAGTACACTGTGAAAAGGTGGATCTTGGAGATTGGTTTTCAGGAGCTAGGGAAGCCCGCAGGGTGGGGACGGGAACATGTGTCTGGGTACTGCATGCCTCATGGGGTCACATACAGCAGGGTCCCCAGCTCCAGAGAGCCAGCCCTGCAGCCCATCTCTAGGAGTGCCCTCACACACCCCTCTCCTTGGCTGTGTTGCTCAGCACAGCACAGCCAACTGAGCATTCTGAAAGGAGCCAGTGCGATTCATTATCTTCTTTGCCAAACTGATAGAGGGATGGAAAGAGATAGTCTAGCGCTAACTTAGACTTCAGACTGTTTCTCTAGCAACAAGTAACATCCAGGCCCATTTCAGGTCCATCAAATCTGGTGGTCCTCAGGGAGGTGACCATCTACTGCCTGGACCCTTCCCTCTCCTTGTTGTTTAAGGCAGGATAATAATCCATTGTGTGACTGAACCACTTTTTGTTTATCCATTCATTCATCAATAGGTGGACATTTGGACTTGGCCATCTTTTGATATTACAGGTCTTCCCCCCTACCCCCCCTTTTCAAAAGGTTTTATAATTCCACTTCACTTTTATTTATTTATTTTAAAAGATTTATTTGTGCATACAGAACTGGGGTATAGGCCAGAGGTTCAGGGGCAGCGAGAGGCTTCACCAGAGACAGAGTGGGGAGCAGAACAGGCAGATGGACGAAGAACACTGCTGAGGGGAGCAGTGGGTGGGTCAGGAGAGGTCTGCCGCGCCATGTGGTCACCTCCGGGGTGGGCGGGGATCGAACTCATGTGGAAGTGGCTTTAGCTTCTCAGTGCTGTGCTTTAACCTGCTGTGCCACCAGGGAGGGCCCCACTTTGCTTTTATAAGCAGGTACCCACATTGTGAAATCCAAATTCACGTATATTATCTTCTGTATTTTCTTCCAAGTGTTTATGGTTTTAGTTTAATCTAGTGTCTTCTATTTAAATCTGTGATCCATTTTTGAATTCACTGTTATGTGTGGCTAAGGGCTCAACTTCATTCTTTTCCATGTGGATGTCCAGCTGTACTCGTTGAAGAAATGCTCCTTTCTCCATTGAGTGGTCTTGTAAGGAACCCTGTTGAAAATCAGTTAACTGCGAATGTATGGCTTTATTTCTAGACTCTCAATTTTATTACATTGGTTTATGTTTCTGTTACAGTTTTTGAATTCATTACTTTGTTACCATGGAAAGGTGGTAGGAAAGTACATTTGATAGTCAGAGGGGCAGAGAAATCAAGGTAACTTGCCTGGATGTGTGATTAAAAATATAGAAAATATTTATCAAATTTGGGGGTTAGAAGTCATCGTAGTTTAAATCCTTTGTTTTGCTGATGGGGAAAAAAGATTAAATTTCAATTTCTGAGAATAACAAATCTGCCCAAAGGTTCACAGCTCATCAGGGACAGAGCTGGGATTAGAATCCAAATCTCTTGATTTTCTAGGGCAATGCTTTTCTTTTCTTATTACCAGACCCTTAAATTTCAGGTTTCTCTACCCTGCCTGAACTTCCTTTACCAAACTAGTGAGTTTCTGCATCCTGCCTCATTGCTCAGTCCACAGAAGTGCTAGGGGGTGGTGGTGTGTGTCTGCACTTTCCTTTTACATCTTAAGAGACAAGAAGTCAGTGAGGGGAAGGCACTTGGAAAATCTGAAATTGCTGTATAAATGCCACTAAATGATAAGATTGCCAGCTTGGTACTTTTCTCCTAGAAAGGTTCAGCATGTCAGAGGCAGCATTAATAGAAGGAAACAATTTGCTCTCAGACATGTTTTTAAACTGCTGTGGTTGTCAGTTTGCAAGGGGAGGGACTGCTGGGAGCTGGAATCTTGGTGTGACTGGAGCTTTGAGTGGGGTGGGCATGGCTGGCTCTCAGGCGGGGTAGGCTGGCTAAGGGAGGCCTGGAAGCATGTTCTCTTGCCTACCCCAAGTTGATGACACCCCAAGTCAATAAGATGAGCCCTTGTGTGAAACAGGGCACACTCAGAACTGGGGACCTGGCCCTGAACTGCCAGTAACCAGGTGGTGGGTGGGTAGACTCTTGTGACTTGTTCACACTCAACTTTCCATGCTTTGAGCATCCTGGTGTGTCTCTGTTTTGCAATAGTGGTGGTTTCCTCACATGTCATACCCACCAAGGGAGACCTGTTTGAAACCAGATTGGGGAGCAAGTTCTAAACGTGAGGTTCTAGATGGGAGTCCCTGTTTGCCTCTGCCTCTCCAGGGATGATGCATGCTGAGCCCTCAGTCAGTGCATGTTCAGTTGCTGGAGTTAGGTGTTGTATAAGTACAAGCTGCTGTCAGGGATAACTGGTTCCCTTGCAGAGGGAGTGGGCCTCTCCTGCTGCCACAGTATCTCTTTTCTTCTTGTGTTTTTCTTCCCTGTAACTGTTCCCTCCGCTAAGGTCCAGTTGCACTACTCTCTGTACCAGCCATGTGTTCTAATGTTTATCTTTTTCTCTTGTAATTCCTGTCTTTTGAGTTGTCACACTTGTTGATGGCAGTAGGGTGTGTTTGTGTCACCTGTACACAGAGTACATGCTGCTGGGTATGTTTTTCAATGGTGATGCTGGTTCTCCTGATATTAATAACTCCCTGCTGTATTTGAAGCTCATGGTGTGTGCCCTTCACTACAATGGCGTTCCACTGGCCACTGCTGTGGGTATCCGTCAATATAGGGTGGAGGTATATTAATTTTGGAAGGACTCAGACTTCATTGCTGTGAAGTGAATTAAAGAAAGAAACTGTAAGCACCGTCTTTTAGCGCCTATAACCCCACGTATGGCAACCCCTGCTTTGTGTTTCCAGTGGAACCAGCACCAGCCAAAGCTGTGACTATTGTGAACGGAGTGCTCTGTCTCTTAAATCTCCCTACTCCCAGCAACTACACCAAAGGACCACGGAAGTAAGCCAGCTCCCTTCATGGGGTGCATGCTTGTCCTGTAAGTCTCATGTGTGATGTCTTCCTCATCTAGGGCTCTGGCTGACATCTTAAGACAACAGGGACCAATCCCCATAGCACACTGTGAAAGAGAAGCTATCTCGGCCATTGATACCTCTCCCAAAGAGAACACGCCGGTCAGATCGTCCTCGAAAAACCACTACACCCCTGTGCGTACAGCCAAGCAGACTCCAGGTGAGTGAGAGCTGATTACCTTGAATCTTTGCTGAGGCTTCTGAGATGTTTTGGTGATGTTTCTACTCTGGTGGGGCAAGTATACTGTGAGAGATTCTTTGATGGACAGATGTGGAAGTGTTTGGGGACTGTCCCCTCTGGGGAGGGATTGACTTGGGAGAGAACGCCATCAGTGAGTGTCCAGGCTGAACAAGTACTGATCACTTAGTTGGGACTACTTCTTTTACCTGAAAAGGAGCTTACGGCAGCTGTGGGAAGTTATGATCACATACTTGTTCTTTTGATGAGATAGTTTAGGCTACCTAGAATGCTAGATATGTGACAAGAAATTGCTGTACACTTATGTAGAGAATTTTCATTTATTGGCTCTTCCTCAAGGGTAGGGGTTATATCTGTACTATAGGGTCACCTTTTTCCTGTGCCCAGTAGTTTTCCTAAGTATACAGTGAGTTGCTCAGTAGTAGCATGTATCTTCTCTTTTCTTGGTGATATTAGATATAGTAGTATATCTATAATAAGATATTAAGAAGCTGTGATGCTGGTAATATAATCTCAAATTTGCTTTTGTTTTTAAATGTTTTGCGGAACATTTTATATGTATTGCCTTACTCTTCATAGCAATCTTAAGAGTACTTGTATTATCCCCATTTCCTATGAGAACAGAAAACGTTCAATAATTTTCTCAAAGATAGATGGTTAGTAAAAAAGAAATCCATATGCAACCATATTCAACAGTCAGGACTAGAAAACTCTTAATATCTTAACCCGGATGGGGATATTAATCCTAAATATTTGAGTGGAAAGTTTTCTTATATGTTCAGCTGGGGAAGTCACTTCTCAATGTGAACATTACCAGATAGCCTAGTACTGACCCCAATCTGCTCTCATACTTGAATCTGAATGCTTTACTCCCACTATGTGATAGCTTTTCAGATAATGGGTCTGAACTAAACTTGCAATAAGGATATGCAACCACTAGATGTCAGTGTGTGTTTTCCAAATTAAAAATTAGCAGAAACATGCTTGTGGCACCTGATGAGATCAAATTGATTTCCCACTCAATTTTGAATTTTCTTAATATCTATTAAACCAGGAACTACATATTTGCTTTTAAGGTCATAGAATTAAATATTTTGAGAATCTGAAAAGAGCTAAGGACTTTCTCCTTTGAATATATATGTATGAATTCATATATTATTTTGCATAAGATTTAAGGGAATTCATAGATTACTTCAAAGTTAGAAATATCTTATTTAAAAGTAAAGGTGAGCTATTCACCTTTCCTAAAGGTCTAAAATGCATTTTTTAACCTTAGTATCAGAGATGCTTAAAATGTAAACTGTGGAAGAAATCTTGTAAAACAACTGGGCCAATAGTTACCTACATAACTTCACCGTAGAATCACCTTAAAAATGCTAATTCCTGAGACCCCCAAATTAATCAGAACTTCTAGAATTGCTGCAGGCATCAGTATTATTATTATTTTTTAAAATCTTCAGCCTGAAGACAGTATGGTCCAGATGGATTATTATTTTTTTAATAAAGATTTATTTATTTATTCATATGGAACTGGGGTACAGGCCGGAGATGTGGAGGGTGAGAGGATTCACCACAGATAGAGTCGGGAGCAGAACAGGCAGATGATCAAAGTACACTGCTGAGGGGAGCAGCAGGCGGTTCAGGAGAGGTCTGCCTTGCCATGTGGATCTCCTCCGGGGCAGGCGGGAATCAAACTCATGCGGAGGTGGCTTTAGCTTCATTAGTGCTGTGCTTTAATCCCCTGCGCCACCAGGGAGGGCCCCAGATGGATTAGTTTATGACTGAGGACACTGAAAGATTTTGCTAGTGGTTTCCAGAGTTGGCTGCACAGTGAAATCACCTAAGGACCTTTTAAAACCGAAGGGTGCCTGGTCCCAGATTGTGACTTAATTGACGTGTGGGTGTGGCCTACGCATGAGATGTGGGAGGTGGGTGGTGAAAGTTTCAGATGAGTCAAATAGGAAGCCAAGTTTGAGTATCACTGAGCTATGGAAAGTGCATAAAGTGACCACTTAATCCTTGTCAGTGGTCACTATTTAATCTAACTTGGTGGATGGCTAGCTTTGAGTAGGGTTATTTTTTTTTCTTTTCTTAAGAACTGTGGTTTGAAGTCAGGCTCCTGCAGAAACTTGTCTGGGACTCTGGAACTTCAGGTCACTCCGATGTCCAAAGTGTGCCTGGGAGTTTACTTTCACCCCTCTTTGATCCAGTATTTCTTTCTCATTCATACTCAATTTGTTCCCAGTCCCTGAGTCCAGCCTGATGAAGTGAACAGTCTTTCCCTTAAGTGGTCAGTTTGTTATTTCTTCTGGTTTCTATATACATCATCTCCTCCAGTGATCTGAGGCAGAAAGCTTTTAGCTATATGATTCACTCCTGTTTTAAGAAGTCCCACCCCACTTTTCTCAAATTGGAACTATTCACTTGGCTTTTAGAGGTGGGAATTGTTTCCCTGGCCCAGAAAGTATTTTCAGTGGTGACACTTAAATATAAAAGCAATTTCATAACAATCTGCAACATCTTAGCTTATAATGGATACAACTGCTTTTCCAAATACTTGATGTATTTTGCCATAAACATTGCAATTCAAGGAGAAGTTTAAACATAACTTTGTATAAGTTTTCTAAGTGGAGATTTACTGTGATTTGGTGACTTGTCAAATCAGTTGACCATTGATTGTAGGAGTATGGGAAGTCTTTTAGGGAGCCCTTGAGGAAGATACCTGGGAACACCAGGAGGCATCAGCATATGGGTAAGGGTAAATTCCCTATCAGAACGTTGTCTATGGATCAGCACATTCTGCATCACCCAGAAGTATTAAGAAATGCAGAGTCCCAGGCTCCCTCTTGCTTTGTGAGAGCCTGCATTTTTATGAAACCACTTAGCAAGAAAGTTTGAGAAACACTGCAAAGACATAGACTCTGAAATCTATCCCTATCACTTCTGGCCCTATCACTACATATATAACTTCAAAAAGTTTCTTTGCTTTTTTGGGTTTCTTCACCATCTGCTACTCATTGAGGTTAATGGTATCTGTGGTTCAAGCTATAATGAGTTAAAGAGCATTTAAAACAGTTCCACTTAAAATAGGTAGTGAACGCTCAGTGTTAGCCATGACTGAGCTATGGAAGTCTGTCTACAATTCATGGAAACCAAATCAAATAATTCAGAAAAGCAAAAGCATTGGGGTCCCCAACCATGCAGGGTCTGAGGATTATATCTGCATGAAAACCCTAGGACCCGGGTTTTCTGTGCTTGGTCCCTGCCTGCGGCTCGTCATTAGAGGATGGAAGTGGTTTGGGGGGAGGTTTGGGGGGCTCTATCAGGGTTTTGCACATCAAAAGCATTTGCTTAGGAAGTGGGATGAGGGTTTGGTCTTAATATTAATAAAATCAAGTTTCTGTGAGTAGCACAATAGTACTCTGTGCTGGGTACTCTGCTAGACACTGTAACAGAGAGTGGATTGGCAATGTTTTTTTTTAAGTATAGGAACACCTAATCCTACAATAGCAGAAAATGCCTCTTGCCTTCTATAAGAACCTTTGTCCTAACTCCTAGAAGTCCCTCCCTTTCCAACTTTAAAGGGAAATTTATAATTAGGACAGGAAATGAGTGAAGCTCACTTCCATCCCCCACTCTCAAATCTGGTTGCCTCTGACTTTCCCTCCCTGCTCAGGGTGTTATCCAGTGAGGAGAGGGGGCTGCCTCCTGTGAGGGCTGCTTAGAAATGCACACTCTTGAGTCCTTTTCCCGACACCCTGAGTCAGAATCCACATTTTAAAAAGACCCCAATTCAGTATGTATGCACATTAAAGTTGAAGACCTCTGAAACACAGCACTGCTCAGTCTGGCTGCACCTTGGGAATTGTGTAGTCAATTCTGACAATATTAACATCTGGCCCTACCCCTGACATTCTGATTTTATTGGTCGGGTGTGAAGCTTGGGCATTGGTCTGTTCCCAAACTTTTCACATGGTTTTATCGTTCATCAAATGCTGAGAACCAGAGCTGAGAAGGAGACAGTCAAATTGGGGAGCTATACTGTACTATAGAGCTTGGCTTCTCTAGAAGGAGCCAGATGAGTGGTCCAGGTTAGTGACCTGCAGGGACAGATCCTCTCCGCAGCAGGTGACATGGGTTGGGGGAGTGGAGGACTCAGGCTTGCTGAGAGAGGGTGGGGCTCAGTCTGCAGCTGTAAATGGAGACATCTGGGTAAAAGCAGGCCTAAATGGAGCAATCAGAATTGATTAGAGGGTGCAGTGGCTCCAGGTCCCTGGAACCTCGGATTGCGAGGTTTGCTGTGGGCTAGCTTGGTCTTAACAGATAAAGAGGGAGATCTAGCATTTTTGCCCGGTCAGACTCAATCCTGGTGAGGTATCTTGAGGCTACTCTGCACATTGGGGTACCCACCCCCACCCTTGCAGTAGCCATGACATCATGTGTTGGTATTCTGTTGTTTTGCTAAACAATTTCCCATTATCGAGTAGCATCAGCTGGAGGAAATAAATATTTATACCCCAGCTACAGGCCACTGTGAGTTGTGTAAATAAGCAATCAGTCATCTTGCCTCTTGACAGCACTATGAGATTTAATGGTAGACTAACCAAGCCAGGGATGTGATTCTTGAAGCTCCTTGGTCATGGAGACCAAGAGTGAAGGCTGGATTGCCAACAGGGGAGCCCATTGCCACAGCCCTGTGTGGTCTGAACCCCCTGGACAACCGCAACCTTAGCTCCTAATACTTTCTACTTGTTTACTGGAATCTGGACACATGAGCTTCTTACACTCCTCATGCCATGTTTGCTGTAGCCTTGGCCTATTTCCTGCCACCCTCTCCCTGTTTTGTGGCCAGAAACTTCTGGTACAGATATGTATGCTATGAAATTCAGTGATCAGATGACACCCCCTTTGCTAACATCCTCATTTGCTCCTGTTCCTCACTTCATTTTCTTCAGAGCACCTACATCATCTAACATCTTGCTTGTTGGTTCATTGGTTGTGTGTTTCTGTTCCTATCCTTGTAGTAAGGATTTTGTCTTTTTATTCCCTGTGGCATCCTAGGAGCAAGAACATTGCCTGCAACATCACAGTTACTCATTGCCTGTTTGTGCAGGGCAAATGGGTGAGGACACCATCCTCAGACATAGGATGGGTGTAGGTTGGGTGGATGTACGAGCCAGCGTGTAGGTTATAACCTGCCTGTGTAGGTTATATGCAGAAGTTTCCATTGAGGTATGTGCTCCTCCTGAAGACCTCTTTGTAAAATTGAGAACAGTGTTCACTTGGACATCCCAAAGCCTGATCATCTGCTGGTGAACTGAGCTGGGAGGCCCTGGCTTCCACCTGGCTCAAGCTTCTCACCAAGCCATGGTCTCTCTACTATTGGGGACTAATCCAGAGCTCCAGAACTCAGTGTAGCCAGAGGCTGGGGTTTTGTTCTTTGACTGGCTCCGAGTAGCTCTGCCAAGGGGGCCCTACCCACCATGCTCTTTCTAACAAGAAAGAGTCCATGGGACTCTTGGAGTCCCTATCTCCAAAGTTTAGGCTGCAGGTAAAGACAGGTAACCTGGGCCATGCAGTAAGCTCTTGGAAACTCATTCATTCCAACCCTTAATTGAAAGTGGGAATTTTCTCAAATCATCTCCAGAGGAATAAGGCTGTTCTTATTGCAGGAGACTGAGTTGCCAGCTCCAGTCTTCTCTGACACTCTAAGGGGATGGCGAGATCATATGATCCAACTGTGAGGAAATTGAGGCACTCAGAGGCCACCATGATGAGAGGTGGTAGGATCCGCCTTCAACAGACTCCTCAGGTAGATCCAGGATCCTGCATTGTTCTTAAAAGTTAGAAAGTCCTGGATATGCAGCTTAGCCCCCTGCTTGTAATCTCTAGGTCCTAGGCTGCTTCATTTACTGCTGCTAGCTTCAACTCCATGTCTGAAAAGTAGATCCTTTCACTGTAATGAGCACCCTCCTCTAAGACACATTGAAAGCTTTGAATAAAGTAACCCATGCATTTCTAGTGCAAAATTCATGCTCAGTGCAAAATTCATGCTCAGTGCTCATGTTCACTGGTGCCATCACCATGCCTGGCCTGTCTGTTATCAGCTGCATCATCTCTCTCTTCTCTCCCTTTACCTACTGTCCTTCCATCTCAGTAACTCCCACCACTTCTCTAGCTACATTCCTTTCACAATTGCCCTGATTATATTGATTTCTCACCCTGGGGGTCTGCGGCTATGACTGGGTCTCAGCTCATTTGTTTAAAAAATGCACTAACTTAGCACACAGTGTTCCTGTCTTTTCCTTGCTGGTACTATCCTGTTAGCCATTCCCATCACTCCAGATTTTCTCTTGGGAATAAATTCTTTCCAAACCTGTAGTATTATTTGGCCAGTCTCTCAGCACACTGTCATTGGCTTTTCCCCAGTGGTGTTTTATTGCTCTTTACCTAAATGTTGGATAACATTCATTCCCTCTATGTCATGCCCTTGTTCTTAGAGTCATCGGGCCCTGCAGTCCTCTGCTTGGAAATGATAGAGTCAGACCAAAGACTGACCAAAGCTAGCCCACGAGCCAGCCACTCTTTGACAATTGCCACCTTGTAGGGCTTAAAATATCCCAAATTCACTGAGTCAAGGTATCACTAATCCCCGATAGCAGGAGTAACCAAGTTCAGTTTAAAGATTTTGCCATTACACTCTATCCAAGCTTTAAACATGGACCTATTTGCCCCATAAAACATCTAAAACTGATGTTTGCATCATAGAGTAATTAGGTTAAGATACATTCCTTATTAACTATTAACCCTGTTTTATCAAATAATTCACACTGAATTTACCATGTCCCTAATGCTCTGTTGAAGTCTGGGTGTCTGTGAATGGAGCCCAGCCCTAACCTCTGAAGAAGCATTAATAAGTTTGTTGACATCCTCACAAGGATGATGCAAGACACTGGTGGCAAAGGACAGAATAGGGAGCCCGAGAGTTCCACAGAGGTCATTGTGCTCGAATGGTTCTTGAAAGATGGCCAGGAGTTCAGCAGGCGGAAAGGGGTGGGCTGTGGGCCCTGCAAAATTGTGTGGGCAGTCTGCCAGACCACCAGAGTGGTAAAGTCCGGAAGGAACATTCTGTAGAGAGCTGTACTCAGGAGCTTTGAGGTTCATGTGGGAAGCCCCTCCACAGTGCTAAATTCCACGGATCAACTTTTTATGGCTCGTTGCTTTTTCATCCCTTGGTTCAGGCAGTCAGCTAATTCCTTGCACTGATCTCAGCATGTCCACTTCCTGTTCTTCAAGGTGTTAATGTCGACCATGCAAGCAGGCAGCTGACCTTTCAGACCTTGTGTGGGAAGAGCCTATGGCCCTGACTACCTGTTCTTTGGAAGGACCTGCATGCAACCCATTTTTTACATCAAATTTGGTTGTTCCAATATTTTTCTTTCTTGTTTTCATCTGGGCTTTGAGGGACATTTTTCTGAGTGATTTCTATACTATGAAATCTTTACACAATCTATTTCAGAGTCCATTGTGGCCTTGTTTTTACCTGGTTCACTTTAATACTGCATCTACTCTATAGATTCCACTGCTTGATTTACTTCAACCCAGAATTAAATGGAATAAGAGTGGTGGTTATAAGTAGACTATGGAGTTAGACTGTTGGGTCAGAATCTAGACTACACCTTGATTTCTAGGCAGGTCAAAAGCACCTCCCTCCCTGGGCATTTGTGAGTATTGTGCTTTGATGTAAATCGTTCAGGATAGCATCTGACACCTGGTAATGGTGTTTTCAACCTGCATTGTCCTATATGTTTATCATTAGCCATATGTGACTGTTGAGTGCTAGACATATGTTTCAGAGCCTGACAAAATTTCAAAGAATTGGTATGAGGAAAATTGTAAGATCTCTTTGACATTATTGGTCACCTGTGGAAATGATAATGCTTTGGAGATAAGGGGTTAAATAGAACTATTACTGAAAATAATTTCACCTCTTTGTATTTTTTAACATGACTACTGAAAAACAAACCCACATTTGAAACTCTCCTCTGTGATTCAGATTCTATTTACATTGAACAAGAGGTGATCAAAATGGTAGAGGTATTAAGTATCTCCTTGAGTTCAGGTATGTCGTGAACAAAATAAATCCTCCCAAATGAAATGTAAGTGAGGTGATGGATTAATTAATAACTCAGGTGGTGGGAGTTTTTTCATGATATATATATATATATATATATATATATATATATATATATGTACAGTTGAGCCTGGAACAACATGGGGTTAGGGAAGCTCACCTCACATGCAGCTGGAAATCTGCGTATAAGTTGGATCCCCCAAATTTTACTGTTAGCGTGCTACTGACCAGAAGCCTTCCTGGTGCGTTGTTCTTGCATAAAGGAAACTAAGGAAAAGACAATGTTAAGAAAGTTATAAGGAAGAGAAAATGCATTGACATCACTGGCTATATTTATTGATACTTACAGCAGGAATTTTGCAGTATCCATTTACAAAGAAATTGGTTTACAAATGGACCCCATTGTTCAAACCCCTGTTGGTCAAGGGTCAGCTGTGTATCAGATCACTATGATGTATGCTTTAAATATCTCATAATTTTATTTGTCAATTACACCTCAGTGAAGCTAAAAAGCAAACAAGCACAGACATAAAAGGCTCTCTGTGGAGCTTATGTTAGAGGAGACACACAATTAGTCAAGCCTTCAGAGAGTACTGGATGTTTAGGACACAACACACAGTCAGGCAGGCCATATGACAGAGAAGCACTGGACAAAGGGGCTGGTCTTGTCTTCCTAAGAGTTGACTTGGGAGCTGGTACCTGATTGATGAGGCTCAGCAGGCCATAGGGAGATCTGGAGGAAGTAAATTCCAGGCAGATGGAGCAGTACAAAGACCCTGAGGCAGGAACACACCTGGCATGTTCCAGGGCCAGGAAGCAGGCACAGGTGTGTACTGTGATGGCTGTGGGAGCAGTGGTACATGACAAGAAGAGAGAGGCAGACAGGGACCAGTCACATAGGGCCTGAGTGCACATTTTATTTAAGTACCATTACCCTGGTTGCTAAGGAGTGGAAACAGACTGTTGAAAACCAGTTGGCATTTATAATACAAAAATGGGTTAATGAGAGAACTTTCTCTGACTTCTTCCTCCTTGAGAAGAGGCATTCCCACTAAGGGCAGGGTGATGCAGTGATAGCCTGTGCCTTTCAGCGTCAGACAGGCCAAGGGCTAGAGCTCACCTAAACTTGGCCAATAATAGACCTTAGTCGAGAGCTAAGGGGCAGCCAGCTATTTCGGAAATGAGCCAGACTGTGAGTGCTTTGGAGTCTGTGGCCATAAGGTTCTCGCCACCACTACTGAGCTCTGCCACTGGACCCCACACCCAGCAGGGTACCCCATAAATGAATGGGCATGGCCACATGTCCCATTCAACCTGATTTACATTGATAGGAAGTGAGCAGGCCTTGGCCCGGCGGCTCTAGTTTGTCAACCCCTGCTAGTAACCTGTCTCTGAAAGCCAGAGCTGCCTTCCATGTGACTTTCTGTTTCTGTGTGATGAGGGACACAGCCCTCACTAGGGCACCATGGGGAGCCCATTGTCAACAGAGCCTGATGAGCCCAGGATGCACTCTATACACGCCAGTCCCGGGCCCGTCCTCCCTTTCCTGCCACTTGCTGGACCCTGACTTTGCAGTCAGTGGAATGGGCTCTAGTGAAGGTGGATGAATGAACCACACCCTAGACCAGACCAGAGCCCTCCTCAGCCCTGGCTTCCTCCAGGGCTTTATCTCTCACTTCGGTGATGATGTAGAAAGTCAGAATGTTAAAGTGACAAGTGACATGTCACTGGGAGGGAGGGGTGGCCAGCACCCACTGGATGATGACAAACTCAGGATTTACTTATCCCCATGCATGTACACACCCCAAGGTTCAGCGAACAAGGCCCCTTCTGCACTTGTATCTGAGTTCCAGCCCTCCCTTTTATTCTCCAGTGCACAGAGACCCTGCTTCTTTCATTTCCTCTTCCTCCCTTCTCTGTGACTCTGCCCCTTAGCAAGTAAATGTGCTCCTCTCCCACTTTAACATTCAAGGGTGAGTCCTCCCTCCATCTCACAGCCTTCTGTCTCTTCTCTCCAAATTGCTGAACTTTGCAAAAACAGTCATCTACTGTCACTGCCTCTGCTTCCTCTCCTCCCACTGGCTCCTCCACTTGAGGGAGGCACGGTGGCTTCCCTCCCTTCGCTCCACTGCTTGAGCTTCCTATAGCTTTGGAAGACTGGGGAGTAGTTCTACCTTGGCTCTCTGGCCAGAATGGAACTCCAATCTCTCCTTCCTCTGAAGCCAAGACTCTGGCCACCAGAACCCTTCCTGTTCCTGGGACACTCTGACTTTTCATCTTCCCGTTTGTGTTCTATGCTTTGCTCTGTCTGGAGTATTCTTTTTTGCCCATGTTTCCTTTGCTTCACCTATTCCCCCTTACCTTCTAGGTCTCTGCTTAGCTTCCACTTCCCCTAGGATACAGCCTCTTGGGCACCACTGGAACCCTGAACTCCCATCATGGCAAATGGTCAGTGAGCAAGTGGGGAAAGAGTGTTGACCTCATCTCAGAAACCAGTTCTGCTTCTTCCTATCAGTGGGACTTTGACCAGTTTACTTAATCTCTGTGTCTCAGCTCGTGTTCTATAAACTGAAATAACATGGTCCATATGTGTGAGGATTAAGGGAATAAATGACCTTCATGTTCCTGGTCTCCTGAAGGAACTTCCTGGGTCAACCCAGCTCTCTTGTATCCCTGATGCTTGGCTTACATGAAGTGAACGGACCATTAAAAATCCTGTTTGGGTCAGAAGACTCAGTATATTTCATGCGTGAGAAAGCACATCACATCCTGTGAGAGTGTTGTGACTCACATCACGTCCTGTGAGAGTGTTGTGAGGTACGGTTGACAGTTGTTCGGTGTGAAAAAATTGTAGCCTTGGAAAGACTTGTTACTCGATTGCACGTAAGAACCTTGAGTCCAGACCTCGGGAGGTGACATGGCTGCTTTTCTAGTGGCTGTGTACTGATACCTGCAGGACTGTCTCTCGTTGGAGACACACCATCCTTGCGTGTACCAGGAAAGAAACGTGCTGGAAGCCCAAGAACCCCAGACTTTAAGTGATCTTAACAACTCAGGGTGCTGGTTAAAGTGTATTTCTTGCACTGACTTATTTAAATCTTCAGGTGTCCCTCTGAGGCAGTCCTATCCCTAGACCCACTCTGTAGTTGAGGAAACTGAGGTGCAGGGGGCTCTTCCCAGTGCTGCTCACCATGTCACAGTCAGCAGGGGGCTGGTTTGGGCTCTGAATGCAGGCGGTCCAATCTGGAGTGCACATCTTGAGGTCACATTGACCAGAGGCCCAGACAGGCCACTTCAAGCTCCTCTAGCTACACCGTCTGCCCTGGCGCTGTGACCAGCCCCCTCCTCATAGCCTTGGTACTTGAACCTGGGGCTTCAGGGAGGAGACCATTGTTCCCCAGCCTTGGGGCAGATGTGCTCATGTTGTGAGTCACTCGGCTCCAGGCCAGCCACCGTGTCACTCCCCCTCAAGTGTGCTTCAACAGGGTAGGGAGAGCCGCTGTCAGTTTCAGCTTGAAGGGGAGGGCCAGCCTAGCAACAGCTAGGGTTTTTCCTTTCTGAGCACACAGTGGTCCCTGCCACTCATGGAAGGCTGACTGCTGGGAGCCCTCCCTCTGGAGCTCACACAGCCTAGTTGCTCTTCCCATGAGTCCTCACTGTGGTGGCAGCGGGGGCCGGGCCCAGACAGCACAGCAACCTTCCTATGGCTACACAGCTTATCAGCATCTGAGTGGTGGTGGGTGGGTCTGACCCGGCTGCTGAGTCTGGGCCATGCTTTCTTTTTCATTTTTTTAAAGATTTATTTCATTTCCTTATGCATACAAGAGCTGGGGTGGAGACAGGTGGTGGAGGGGTGAAAGGACTCATCAGAGACAGAGTGGGGTGCAGAACAGGCAGATCTACTGAAATACCCTGCTGAGGGAAACAGCAGGTGGGTCAGGAGAGGTCTGCTGTGCCATGTGGGTCAGCTCCTGGGAGAGGGATGGAACTCCTGTTGCAGTGGCTGCTGATAGCTTTGTAGCACTAAGACTTAACCCCTGGGTCTCCAGGGAGGCCCTGGAACACTTTGTCTTTTTCTCAGAATCCTGTGACCTCGAGGTCAGTCAAGTGAACAAAAAGGCCAGATTACTGTTCCATTCTCAGGGTCAGGCCCGTTGTGAGAGGAGTTCTGTCACATTTCACAACTGAATGTCATTCAGAAAGTGACCCCGTGTCTACATGTTCTAATTCCAGGGGGCAAATGACTTTTCCCAGCATAGGAATGCCATAAGGCAGGGTGTGCTGGAAGCAGAGCCATCCAGAAGCCAGAGGCACTGCCTTTGTCCTGTGCTGCATGTGACCTCCCTACCCCCAGGGCTGCATCCTGCCTGTGAGCCACACGCAGGCTTGACCAGCATGGGCAGAGAGGGACCCCTGCCCCTCCCGTCGGAGCAGCAGCCTGCATGGGGGGGCAGATGGTGCCTGCTGTCTCCATATGGTTGAGAAGAAGGGAGAGAGGCACTGAGCTGCCCACTAAGACCCACTGCGCCCAGGAAGCAGGAAGATTTAGAATATGTTTCAGCTGTTACCAAAATGAGGCGCAGAGGAAAGGGAAAGCCTGAGCGCTGTGGACAGGGTTAGAATTCACAATTACCTCGGTGAGTTGGCAAAACAGAGGGACCAACAGAGCACAGTGCAGTGAGGACACGAGGGAGAGGGCATTGGGCAAGGAAAACAAATTGCCGCAGGACTCAAGGGAGGGAGGGTGGCCACATGGTGCTGAAGGGTAAGAACTCACACACCGAGAGAACCCAGTCTGTCCCAGTGGATGTGAAGGGTCTTTTCCCCCAGGGGACTCAGCATTCATTGCCGTGGACTGAAGGATTTTTTGGAATCAGAGATGGAGGAGGAGTCTGCATGGAGCTGTCCAAGGTCCATCTGTCTATATGAAGCACCCACCAAGTGCTAAGGTCCTATGGGACCTTACACCCAGTTCCACCAGAACTTTCACCCAGGCACAAAAGGCAAGACTATACAATAAAGAAAACATTATACAGTTGGTGCCCCGCTGGAATTACAGGCCATGTGTTCAGAAGGTTCAGACAGAGACTGGGGTGGTCAGGGTGGGCATTAAATGCCCTGAAGGGCAGGTAGGTGAAATGGGTGAGGAGGGCATTGGTCAGCTGGAGTCATCAGGAGCCTAGAGGGCAGGGAGGATCAAGGGCTTGCAAAGCAGAACGGTGGCCATTTGCTTTGAAAAGATTGGGTAGAGTTGTTCTGTAAACAACTGAGAGAGAGGCCTGGATGGAACTGGAACTCTTAGTCAGGTTGGAGAACACTGCTCCCAGCAGGGGCTTTGTTTCTTCTTCTTTAAACATGAGGGCTGTGTCTCTGGGGTGCAAAGGAGTTCCAGTTGAGATGCCATATGGCTCAGGTGGGCTCATGATGGGGATGAGCAAGGTCAGACCCTGCCAGGGGGTTGGGAGGTAGAGTCCTGTGACGGTCGAAGAAGAGGAGTTGTGGGGACCACAACCTTTAGCAGCACCTTGGGGGGAGGAAAAGGGGCGACCAGCATGGAGGTCAAGCTACTCTGATTTCTTCATTCATACAGAAATGACTTTGATCTTTTTTTCTTGGCTACCCAGCACTGGGGTTATGGGAGTAAACAAAACAAATCCTTAGTCTTGTGGTGCTTACATTCTGTTAGCAGAGAGAGAAAATAAACCCATAAGCTTATGCTATAAAGTCAGATGATTAGAAGTACTGCTGAGAGGGATAGAGCAGGGCACAAAAGTGGAAAGTGATGGGAAGAAGCCTGATACAGAGACCTGAATGACTGAGAGGAGTCATGTGCGGGCGTCTGAGGGAGTGTTTGGAGCAGAGGTGAAGCTGTAGCCCTGGGGTTTGAACAAGGAGAGGGTGGCTGAGGTGAAGAGAACCAGGGTAGAGAAGTGGTAATGGGTCAAGGAAGTATGTGGGGCCTTGTGGGTGATGTTAGGTCTTGGATTTCATTTCGAGCGTGATGAGAATCACTATGGATTTACAGCAGAGTAGTGATGCAATCTTACTTATGTTGTAAATAATCACTCTGACTGCCATCTTGAAAAAGATCCTGGAGAGATGAAGATGGGGGACAGGAGATAGGGGAGCAGAAGTGGACACTGTTACCATCCAGGTGAGAGGAGGGAGACAGAGGATGTGACTGGAGTAGCATTGATGGATAGTGCAAGAAAACTCAGTTTTAATTACTAACTTCTTAGTTTGATGAAAGAGTTGTGTGTTTAGCTGATACAGTGAACACTATGTCCTTTACTCTTGTTAATGTTTGCCTCTCTTTCTCTTCCTCCTCCTCTTTCTTCTCACCCTCACCACCATCACTACTATCATCACCACCATCACCACCATCATCACGATCATCACCACCATCATCAAAATTCATCATCACCACAGTCATTATAATCATCAACACCATCAGAATTGGACCAGGTGAGAGTAAGTTGCAGATATTACCCTTCACTCCTAATTTTCTATCATATATCTTACAAATTCAAGGATGAATGAACCATAAAATAATTACTAGATTTGTGAAATCCATCATTGTTATAATACTAATGTCTAGTGAAGTATTCAGGATGTTTGAAAGTAGAAATGTCAGCATTTGTTGATGGATTATATGGAACATATTAGGGGAAGATAAGAGTCATGGATTACCTCAGAGATTTGACTGGAGCAAAGGGTTCATGAAAATAGTGCAAAGACCTGGAGTGAACGAATAGCAGAATGTTCTTCTCCAAAAGAACAGTAGGAGGGATCTGAGTGTTGGTGGGTGAACTGAGCTCTGCTATCCAGTGGATGTTACCCCAGTGGCTATAAGGGGAATCATAAATTCTGTTCTTTTGTCTCCTCACCACCCACTGCCTTCCCTTCTCCAGTTCTGTTCTTCTCCTCTCTTCCTTTTCTTATCATTTTCCTTCTCCTTTTTGTCTCTTTCATACACAGCTCCCACCCTACATCCCTGCATATAAAGATATCCTCCCAGGGAGCTAGGCTTGAATTTCTCTAAAGGTGTATTTCACCTAACTATTCAGATCCAATGACACACTTGTCTCATGAGTCTTGAGTACAGGGATGTAGGTACTTTGTTTACCACATGCACCATGAACAGATCTTAACACTTAGTGGGCTTTCATTACCTATTTTTAAATAAATAAATAACAAAATAAACACTTTTATTTAATACATTCAACAGGGTGTGACAGTTATTATTATAAATGTTTACAAGTGGCAGAACACCTAAAATAACAGTTCCTCTCTCCTGTAACAGACGTCAGTCCAGGGACAGAATGACTGTGTTGTATGACTCTGTTGTATAAGAGAGTCAGCTCTTTCAGTGTGGTTGTTCTAGCTTCCTACACAGGTGGCTTCCATGAAGTGGCCCAAGATGGCTTCACAAGCTCATGCCATCACATGATGCTTTCTAGGCATCAGGAGGAGGAAAGATCATGCTGTACTTCTTTGAGGACACTTGCTTGAAGTTGCCATACTATCTCCACTTCTATCACGTTAGCCATTGTAGCCTTTCTTTTGGGTGCTTTGTGATCAGCTAAAATATAGGTAGCCTTTTACTCCAGACGAATGTCCTCTGGAAGACAATTAGTGGTCACTGTCATAGCGTGGTTTAGAAGGGAGCTGTGGACATGCCACTTTTACCACCGACCAATATAAAAAGTGATGTTGTAGCTACAAGGTGTGGCTACCATCTTATGTTTTCCATTGTAAAAAGGATTTTGTAATGACAGGACTGTAAGTCCAGAGGAAGTGTGAGGCGAGTGGGATGCCCCAAGAGAAATGTCTGAAGTGTCTGAAGGCATGTGCTTCCCTACTTTGGAATGTGATATGGAAGCTGCAGAATGTTAGTGAAAACAACACATTTTGTTACCCTCTGTGGAGAATCCTGGGCTCTATTTCCAGCTGTGAGCCCTTTGGAATCCAAAGTCACCTTGGGGTTCCAACAGCCTTACTTCCAGGAACACTGAGCAATTCTGTACCCCATATCTTAGATACATGAAGAGAAGGCAATCAATTGAGATTATTCAGAAGTTTTACAAGAGTCAACAAAGGCAATTTTTCCTAAACAGAACAATTGTAGTTTTTCCAGAACTATCTAGATAGTATGTCAATAGTATGTGGATGTTGCCTTAATCCAGCCATCTACCCCCACAAGACTGTGCCTACAGTCTCTTCTGGATAAAGACCCTGAGTGGGTGGGGAAGACAGCCGGTGGCTGGTGAGGGCCCACACTTAGCCTCCCTGCTTCTTAGTTCTGATTGGGATTCAAGCTTCATCTTTCCCTTTGTGTGTGTTTAGCTTAGGGATTTATCACTGCAGCTTAGATCTGTGATGAAATAGATAAGCTTGCACTTTAATAAATGTGGCATTTCTTTCCCTGTAAGAATTAGATTAAAGGAAATAGGGCCCCTGGGCAGGGCAGGCAGGTGGAGCTGAGTTGAGAGTGCAGTAAGGAAATAGTGCCAGCCCAGTGCCTTTGGGTTGGGGAATACTGAGGTACAGCTTGGAATCATTTTACAGGGAGGTGGTAAGCTATCCCATGGCAGAGAAACATCCATGTATTGTACATGGAAACAAGCCAAACAGCACAGTCTTACACTTGCCATAGAATCGCTCCTTGAAGGGACAGCTCAGATCTTCCTTGGTTCTCAGACTTCTGGTGCAGCTACATGTCCTGCAATTCCTGGAAAGGACGTGAATGTGAGTTCAGGACCTGCATGAGGCTCTCAGGTCATGAGTTCAGCAGCAGGGCAACCAAAGAAGCACTCAGTAGCAATAAGAGTGTGTGAGTTCTGTGACCTTGAGCAATGGTGTTGCTTCATCTCCCTGGACTCTTCTTTTGCTCTTTTGCACATGGAAATACTCGTATCTACCTGTAAGATCCTGGAGGAGATAAGGGACAGTAAGTACCAAGCAAGTAGCACCTCCTGGCACACAGTTGGTGAGTAGTAGATGGTGTGTGTTGTTACTGTGCAGCTTGGATCAGTGCTCAACAATAACCGTGAACTTTTCCTTCCATGATTTTTCACACAGGGAACGCTAATCCTTGTGTCCACGTGAATCCACTTTCCTAAGAGGCAATTGATAGGCATCCTTTGAAGTCATTAATCGTGTCCTGAATGAGTTGCAGCTTGTGGGGCTTCTCCAGGCTTGCTTGGGGCAGTGTTGGGAGTGGTTAGAGCATAGCTGGCTTCCTGCTCCTGCGTTGCTTCCAACTCTGCTTTGACTTCATTCCCAGCTCTAAGATCGCTGAGACCAAGCACAGCAGAGAACAGAGAAGCCAGGCAAGGACCTATGATTTCAGTTTTCATTAACAGCTTGTACTCTCAAGGCTGTTCTGGGTAAACACCCGGGTCCTTAGGTTTGCCTGTGAAAGCAGCTCACGGTGACTTTCAGTGTCATGAAGGTTGATTTGCAGTTAGCTAGCCGGTGTCTCCAACCTTGGGGCCCTCCTGAAGCAGAGAGGTTATTGGGTGGGCATTCAGAGCTTTGTCTTCAAGTTGTACTCCTACAGAAACATTCTTCAATAGGAGCCTCTGAATAAACAAGCTTTGGTTGCATTTCTGTTTATGTTGTCGCTGTGTAAAGATTTGCTTAAGTACCTTGCAGCTCCTTTTTTGGAAACTTCTTCAGAGATCTGTGATTGCCGTGATTGGAATGTACTCCAGGTAGATTGAGATTCATGAATTTCATTTATCCAGCCATTATCCTTTGAGTACTAAGCCTATTATAGGTGTGATGGCACAGAGGATGAGATTTCATACCCATGGAGGACTTAGTAAGCTGTCTACACATGCAGTTACATAGCAGTGCAAGAGTTAAAAATCTACATAACGCTATGATTAAAGAAATGCTCTTATATCACCCTTGCTAATAAAGTGTTGTGCTTAGGCCTGTGGAGAGAGAAATCAAGTTAACATAGGAGTCGGCATGAATTGAGGGGTTTGGGCATTCAGATAACCAGAGCCACATTGCAAGTTAACATACACTCTTAGACTCTGGTAATGCCTGCGTGCATACCAAACTCTGTGTCAGAGGCTGAAATGGTCCAAACAGGCAGCTTGGAAGATGGTGGAGATTGAATGTGACCTGGAAGGTTAGGTAATACTTCACTGGTGCGAACTCTGAGGAGAGACTGGCCCCAAGGGAGGATTGGGATAGATTGAGGAAAACCATTAAGGTAAAGGTGGGCCTCATGGCACAGGAAGACCTGCCCTTTTGAAGTGGTATTTTCAGAGGGGTGGAATAGTAGGACAGCAGATTCTAGAAGGCAGTTGGAAACAGGATGTGGAGGCCTTGAGTGCCAGGGTTTGTTCAAGGGGAATGCCTGAAGGGAACACTCTAATATAGTGGTGTTTACATTCACACTTAAACACTCACATTCTCAAACAGTTGACTGTTTCAAATTTTGATTGTTTGTGGCCAGTTCATAAAAGTACAATTGAAAAACAAAAAAAGAAGAAAAAAGGTACAATTGATGTTTATAGAATGGCCTTATAGACTGTAAACTTACAAATTTCCTTATTAATTGTAATAATATGCTCTAGAATTTTCTACATAATCATGGCATTTGTATATAGTCGTATTTCTTCTTTTCTTACTGGGTGAATGCCTTTATTTCTTTTTTCTTGCCTTATTTCACGACTAGCACTGCCTGTGTAATGTTGAAGTAATGACAATTTTTTTTGCTGATATTAAGGGGAAAACTTTTAATCGTAGGTGTTGTGATATTTGCTACGCATTTTTTCAGAGATGCCCTTCATTAAAACTGAGAAAGTTCCCTTTTGTGGCTAGTTTGCAGGGAGGTTTCTTGTTTTCACTTGGACATGAGGATTTGTGTCTGCTTCTGTATCTTTCTGCAGCTATTGAGATGATCAAGTAGTTGTTCCTTTTCGTTTGTTGATGTGCTTAGTTGCATTGGTTGGTTTTAAAATGTTGAATTGACCCTGAATCCTTAGCTATACCTTGCTAGATTGTGATTTCTTATTAAGTTTATCCATTATTTCACTTGACTTGTTAACATTTTGATAGCAGTTTTCTATGCCTATGATCATGAAGGATCTTGGTTTTAGTCCTAGTTTCTTTTATTACTTGATTGTGTGTATCAGATAAATCTGACCTTATAGAATATGCTGGGAAATCATCCCTCCTCTTCACCTTTGGAGCAAAATTTTTGTAGAAGTCATTGGTGAAGCCATTGGAGCCTGGAGTTTTATTTTCTATAGGAAGGTATTAAACTAAAATTTCCATTTTCATAATAGCTATAAATGTTAACCAGATCACTTCTTTTGGAAACAACAAAGAGTAAAAAGTACTGTAAAACTTTGCTCAAGTCTCTGATCTCAGAACATCCTCAAAATATAACTCACAAAAAGCGAAGGTGAGCAGCAAGCTACCTCAACATGATATGACACTTGATGAAGCAACAGATACCCAAATATAATTTAAAAACAATTAAAATCTTTACTTGGTCTTTTGGAAGGAAAAACAGGATCCATAAAACATTTATGGTCTACAACAAATTTTTTAAAATTAAAAACCTTACAAAATTAAAATTAAAAGAACTTACTTAAAAACCTTTCCCCTCATCTTTTCTTTTAGTGCCTTACATATCCACAGAAGTGCCCACAAATTCAGCCTTCTGCAAGTCTCCCCTTTACTATGTAAATTAGTTTTATTACCCTACTCCTTGGAATTCTCTTGTTTCAATATTATTCATTTATACTCATTAACAGAGTTGAGTTCTAGAGCTAATTTTTAGAGGTAGAAAAGTAGAAGTTGGGCTAAAAGCCAGAGGGAAAATAGCATGAATTAAACTTATCTCTTTTATTTATTCTCACTGTGTATGACATTGAAATGGATGGATGCCAAGTGAATAAGCACTCCCTAACTCTTAACCCTGAGGGGCTCAAACAGCAATTCGATGAGATGCTTCCTTTCTGCCATTCTAAGTCTGCAAGTTGGAATTTAGATAGAAGCATTTACTAGGGTTTCCCCAAAATCACATCACACAATCACTTTTGCAGAGAAGAAAGCTCAATGCTGGTTTACGTTAAGAAACAATCCTGCTGGCCCTCTGTTGTGGCACAGTGGGTTAAAACACAGCACTAAGAAGCTAAAGCCACTTCCTCATGAGTTTGATCCCCATCAGCCCTGGAGGTGACCACAAGGTGCAGCAGACCTCTCCTGACCGGCCCGCTGCTCCCCTCAGCAGTGTACTTTGTCTATCAGCCTGTTCTGCTCCCCACTCTGACTATGGTGAATCCTCTCACTGTCCCTGCACTTCTGGCTTGTACCCCAGTTCTGTATTCACAAATAAATAAATCTTAAAAAAAAAAAAAGAAACAATCCTGCTATTTGTATATTACTTGGTTCAGGATAATTAATTGTTTAAAGAGTTAAAAAATTTCAGAACTTGGAACAGAGGATCTGTGTTTTATCCCAAAGGAACCTTCTGACTTGTTTAAAAAGTGATGATCTAACCACCTGCTTCTTAAGGTTATTGAACTCTGTAAAGTATTCCCACTCAGATATTGTTACTATCCTTTTATAAAATATATGTAATAAAATGCATTGTATTTATATTGCACTCTGTGAAAGCAAATATGTATATATATATGGATTGCATATATATCACCTGATCACCATTTCAATCTATTGAAGAAGTTTATTTTCACTTAATAAGTGATTCTGTGTGGACATTAAGAAGGATTAATTAATTTGTCCATCATCACATAGCCTGTAGGTATTAAAACCGAAACTCGACCTCAGGTCTTCTGATTTAAAGTCTGACTTCTTTCTGCTGCTCCATTTTGCCCCTCTTAGAGCTCAGCCATTCATTTGCCTGCTGCAGAATTTAAATCAAGAAGTCTGAAGCTTCATGCTGAATAAACCCACACATATGCTTATTTTTCTGTTCTCTCTTATTTTGAATCTGAATTAAAGAAAAAAAAACTAATCATATTGAAATGGTGTCAGCAGATACCGCACAAGGGCATAGCCTTAGCTCCTTGCCTTGGGAACTCAGCAAATATTTGGTGATGGCAAAGACGCCATGTGATAGTACAGATATGAAACACTCATGTTGTGCTGGATTTCAATAACATAAAACTCCAGTGACTAATAAGGAAATGCAATTTTGTTTTGTGGGGGAACTTATCTCATATTTCTATTGCTGTTAGGGAGACAGATTGGAAAATAATCTGTATAATTCGTAGCTTGATTTATGTGGCTCATCCTTTAGGCTTGATAGGGCTTTTGGTGGCTTTCTGTTCCTTACTTCCTTTTTAGTTTTCCTAACCTTTCTTCACTCAGAAATTCTTTTACTGCTGCATGGAAAAATCTCCATTAGAAAACTCTGACTTCCACATTACCTCTCAAAACCACACACACAGAGAGACAGCCATTTTTGCCTAGAAAACAGTGGGAGAAGCGATTTATATCACTGGGGATTGTGTTCAAGTAATAGACAGCTGACAAACTGGAGCAAAGAAAACTGATTTTCCTATTTAGAAGTCTAAAGTGGGTCCTCCCTGGCAGTGCAACTGGTTAAAGCACAGCACTACGAAGCTATATGTAGCCACTGCAGCACGAGTACCATCCCCGGGCCAGGACGGTGACCCACATGGCACAGCAGACCTCTCCTGTCTCCCTTTTTGCTCCCCTGGGCAGTCTGTTTCACTCCATCTACCTGTTCTTCTCCCCACTCTGTCTCTGGTGAATCCTATCACCCCCCTGCACCTCTGGCCTGTACTCTAGTTCTTGTATGCATATATAAATAAATCTTAAAAAAAAAAAAAGCAGCCCAAGTCCAAAAGTAGGCTGTCCTGGAGTTGGTGAGGTTGTGTTTGGAGAACCAGCTTCCCCACCTACTTCACAGTCTTTAGGATTGCTTTCCCTCCTTATGTTGATTGTCTTACAATTGCAAGATGGCTGCCGCAGCTTCAGGCATTAATATCTACACACCATGCAACAGGAACCTAGGAAGAGCAGTGCCAGCAACCTTTCATTAGTCAAACATTTTGTTTCCCTAAATTATGTGTTTTGTCAGCAAAGGGACATGCAGACTACTGAGTGTATGGCACAGAACTTGTGCAATTTCTGTGAATTGTTTCTTCCTCTTCTTCTAGATTCAAAAGGGACTCTCTCATTGAGGAGTGGCTTCTGGTCATGTGTTCACGTTAACAGATCTCTCTATGCTAAAATAATTTGGATGGCTCTTGGGATTCATTCTACTTTTTATGACTGTATTAATGCTATGTTATATTTCTATGATACGCTTTTTCTAACACGGTCCCATTTAAACTCAGCAACAATCACGAGATACAAATATTACTGCTACCATCCTTCAAGGGAGGGAAGTGAGACCAAAGAAGTTTAGTGAAATGTTCAGCCCAGGGCCTCCTCATCCAGAACTTCATGCCAGTGCTCACCGTCTACTTCTCCCCACATAAATGACAGGCCGCGTAGAGGTTACCTCAGGGTGATCTCAGTTCAGTGGTTTACTGAGTCCTCAGCCAGCCCCCTGGCCTGCTACTCCACTCAGCATGCTGAACAGGGTGTCATTTTGCAAACACACATGGCAATTTGCTGATGGGAAATCAACAAGGAGAAAGAACATTTGGAAAACATTCACTGAGCTTCAAGTTTTGCCGAGACACACGCTCACATATACACATGTGCCTTAGAAGTAAATTTTCACAGATGAGGCTCTGCAGTGAGGGCGTCAGCTTGTTCCAGTTTGATCTGAGGAACTTCAAATGCGTTGTTAGAAGTCTGAGCTGGGATTAGTTTCTCACATCCCATTTGGTGTGTCAGACAGGCGGGGACAGATTCCTCATCCTAAGGCTGGGAAGTAACGCGTAATTTTTGTGAGTCGCTGCCATTTTCTTCCTTCTCTTCAGCTTGTTGTGGATGACACTTCTGGGGGGCGAGTAGGCCCTGCTGTGCATATGCCACTGTCCTCTGCATGCTGGAGGGGCACACCGTCCTCGGCACCTGGGAGAGCATGCCTCTTAAAAGGAGGAAAAGCATCATTTCCCTGACATAATGACGTTGAGCAGCCTTTGAATCTGAGGGAATGCTTAGGGGCCTTGAAGGCCTTTAATTGGGGAATTAATTCCATTTTGATACAATACACATTTTAAAAAAATATTTATTTATGCATACAGAACTGGGGTATAGGCCAGAGGTGCAGGGGTGGTGAGAGGATTCTCCAGAGACAGAGTGGGGAGTACAAGTAGGTCCATGAAGTACACTGCTGAGGGGAGCAGCAGGCGGGTCAGGAGAGGTCTGCGGTGCCATGTGGGTCAGTTCTGGGGCTGGGGCTGAAGTGGCTGCAACCAGCTTGCTGTGACATACCCTAACCCATTGCACCACTAAGAAGGGACACAATACATACTTAATGAAATTTTAATTTGAGCAAGGTGCCTCTGGGTCAGTAATCTCTTTTTCTTACAGTGGGTCACAGGGCCCTGGTGCCTTCCCTGTATGGATCTCACTGAAAGATCATTGTGACCAAGATAGGGATTGAGGTGACTGGTGAGTGTTTCTTGGGCACTTTGCAGAAGGTGGTGATGTGGTGCCAACAGCTGAAATGGGAGGAGGGGGTGCCGTGGTAGCCCCAGTGTGACAGGCGGGGAGGAGGCTCCACGAGGGAGACACACCTCCGAGCTTGACTGGGCCACTCACTCAGCAGGAACCAGGCCCTCAAAGAAGATAGGTCCAGCTCTCTAGTGGTTAGCTCACACTCTGCTCCCCACCCTGGAACCCCCTATATGCCATGGGACTTAACACTGGCAAGAGGACAAGGATGCGTGTGTGCATTGCTTTCTACTGAAGACTCAGGAACGGGTGAAGAGGGCTTGGGTCCCAGCATCCTGTGCAGACCCCATTCTGCTTTTGATTTTGCTGTTCTCTGTGCTAGGAATTCTCTTCTCCCCCTTGAGATCCATGACATCCTTGTCATCCACAAGCCTTACTTGAAATGCCACTTGGGGTTGCCTGCTAGGACACTTCTTCTTCCATCTAACATCAAATTTATCCCCACCCCTTCCCCCTAGAGCTGCTGGCTTCTACCTCCAGCTAGCACTCCCATCGTCCTGCCCTTTATCAAAGTTATATGTCTAGATGTTGCTGGAACGAATCCATGGAAAAACGTATCTGTCACTGGGGAAGAAATGTGGCTGGTAAGGCAGGGAAGGTTTATCTTCCAGGAGAATACAGACTAATTTCAGGTTCCCATCGAAGGAACAGAACCCAGTCCCAGGGCAGGTACTTCCACTGGGTGACCCCATAGCCCCCAGAATATTTTGCCCCAAATCTAGTAATTCTTTTCTCTTTGAAAAAAATAATTGAAACATAATTCCTTTTCTTTATTAAATGACATAAATTGGGAACTTCTCAGATAGAGTAAAAGGGCAACTAACCTCGGGGGCAGGATTAAGGAAAAAGACTTTCAAAGTGTTTATCAGCAATGGAAAAGTAGAGGTGAGGTCCTGAATGTCCATTATAAATATTTTGGTTTAAGTTTATTGATATGATAAGCAGCTTAACTAGCAGATGTGACTGTTTTGTGCTCTTGATGGATATGACTCCCACAGGAATTGTTGCCTTTTATAAAAAAACTTTCATAATTTCTATTATAAAACATTTTCATTATAGAAAAATGTGAACATGCAGTGAATAAAAGGAAATATAAATTGTTCATAATACTTCTAATCACTGAGTTGCATTTTGGTCTTTACTTGTAAATATATCTGTGTCCTTTTAACATGTGATTTTGTTTACACAGTGCTCTAAAGCCTACTCTTTTCACTTAACAGTATATCATACGTATCTTTACATATTAGTACGTACACATCATAAGCATTTTTTATGCTATGGAAAATTTCAAGCATATACAAACATAGAGAGGAGTGTATGTGATAAACTCCCACGTATCACCACCCAACCATCATCGCACAGCTAATCCTATTAATCAGTAGTCATCTGTACCCTGTACTCCAACACATACATTCACTATGGTTACTCAGGTTATTATTATGAAGCAAATTCGAGATATGACATCATTTTATCTGAGAATATTTAAAAGTGATTTTCCAAAAGGAAACAACTCTTAAAACACAACCACAGAACATTATCTTACTTTCAGAAATTAGCAATACTTCTTCAATATCATCAAATACTCTTACAAAATCTCCTCTAGATTCATCCTCCTAGAAACATAGAACCTTGTTAGAGGGCTGCAGCATAATTCATCCAATTGGTAACCCAGTGCTGACCCAGGAAGATAACACCCTTCTCCCTCCCCACCTGCCCCATTATTACAAATAACGCTGCAGTGAGAAATTTTGACCAAACTTTTACAAAACTGTTTATTTTCTTAGTGTGATTTCTTGAAAGTGGAGTGCTGATACAAAAAGACTATGGTGCATTTTTAAAGGCTTTTATTCCAAAATGCCAAGTTTTCTTCCATATAGGTTATGCTCATTTACGCAGTTCAGGAGCAGTACAGGAGATAGTCTAGTTCTTGCTGTTATATTTTTATTCTTCTGAATAAATGGTTAGAATTGTACTGTCAAAATAAAAAATGCAAGAGAGTTTTTATATTTGACTGCATTTTGTGCAATAAATTATTTTAGGTTAATTTGTATAATAATACCAAAGAATTATGCTCCAAAAAGCATTTTGTCCTTTAATAAATATATTGTTCTATTCATATTAGGTGTCCACACTTCCAAATGATTCTGTATTTAGTATAATTGTCCATGATTGTGAACAGGAATACTATTTTGCTCTCTCTTTTCTTGCTTCCCCTCAAACTAATTATTACTGGTATTAAAGATTAATTTTTTCACATTTATTCTGTAATTGTTAACCTTACTTAAAATTTTTGTGTCAGTGATTTCTGTTCAGCTGATATTTTTGGACTCTCTACATCTATATTCATATCCTCTGGTAATCATGACAACTTAAACTCATTCATTTAAATATTTGCATTTTTTCCCCTATTTCCTATTTAATGATATTCGCTAGCATCCCAAAATAAGGCTAAATGATGATGGTGACAGGTGACATTGCCACTCTACTTTTAACTTGACAGTGGTTCTAATCATGGTTTACTTCTGTTTGATATTGGTTGTTGTTTTTTAATTGATCTTATTTGAGGATTTAAAAAATGATAAAATGTTAAACACAAAACCATTTAGATAGTAAGCATACACAATATATATTTGTTATCATGATGTTTTTATTATGATAAAGAAGTATATTTAATTTCCCTATGTTAAGATTTATTTTAAATTAAGAATGGGATGCTGACTTTTATCTACTCTTTTAGGGTACATTTATTTGATAATTACTTGTACTTTAATCTGTTAGTATGATGAATATTAACATTGTTTTATTCTTTCGTTAATGTAATATAAAACCAGTTTGGTCAAAAATGCATTCTTTTAAAAATAATATTGATTCTACTTTCTAATGTTTTACTTCGATATGTACATCTAAGTTCACTAGTTAAATCATCTTCTATCTTTATTTTTCTTTATCTTTGCTAGTTTTGCAAAATGCATTAGATTTTTTTATCCTCCTCTTTCATGATCCATCCCTGTACCCATGTCCTCTTTTCTAGGAATTTTGGAAGGAGCCCATTTATTAAATTGCCATGGGCAAGAAATGGTTATTAATATATATTTACATATAATATATTTTATTAAATATATATTTAAATATTTATACTTAAATTTATATTCAGTATATACATGATGATTTCAACTCTGGTATTCTGCTTGTTTTGAGTAAATAAACGTTTTCAAAGAAAATGTTTTGGATTCTGTAGAGCTTACTAGCATAGAAGTGTTGTTATTTTATTATTTAAAAAAAATTTTTTTGACTGGGGTTGCCAGAGATTTGATTTGCTGTTTCATAGAACCATTTTGTGAATAGATGAAGTTGGATTCCTAATTCTTCCATTTGATGCTTCTTCTTAAATATAAAAAAAAGTTAAAGCTGTAAGTTCTCTGAATCCTAATCCTAACAGTTTATATATGTAAGTTTTTTGTTTGTTACTGGTATGTTCTAAATAAATGTGGCTGCTGTTTTGAATAACATTTTTACCCAAAGACTACTTGTACAAATCCTGATCTTTAAGATTTTAAACATTAAGACTTTCTAAAGACTTCATTTCTGAAATTTCATTTGATTTTCCTTTTTATTTGCTCATATTTTGTTATTTTTTCATATAACTTTTTTTTAATTTTTAGTTATTTTTGTGTAGAAGAACTGGGTGTAGACCAGAGGTACAGGGGGTGAGAGGATTCATCAGAGTCAGAGTGGGGAGCAGAACAGGCAGATTGATGCAGTACACTGCTGAGGGGAGCAGCAGGCAAGATAGGAGAGTTCTGTTGTGTCATGTAGGTCCCCAGCTCCCTGGCTGGGGATGGAACTCCGGCCATTGTGGTGATAACACTGAGACTTCAGCCTTAGTTATTAATCTGTAATTTCATTGCATTTAAGACAGAGTGTGTGATTAAGATTATTCCCAATTTTGGAAATTTTTGTGTTTTCTGGACATGGGTGGGATATGATATGATCATTTTTGAAACTGTTAAATGGTGATTTCAAAAGATATATATTTACAGTATATAATTAATATAACGTAGTATAAATTACTGTTTTTCCTCCTGTGGTTTCAGTTATCTGTAGTCACTTACAGTCTGAAAACACTATATATGATATTTTGAGAGGTAGAGTCTATATTCTTATAACTTTATCACAGTGTATTGTTATAATTGGTTTAGTTTATTATTGATTACTATTATTAATATCTACTGTGTCTAATATATAACTTCATCTTAATTATGTATATATGTATGTATAGGACACAAACAGAGTATAGCATAAGGCTTGGTACTTTCCGGGATTATGGGCTTCCACTGGGAGGCTTGGAATATACTTTCCAGGATAAGGGGGGAGGGGGAGACTGTTTAATAATGAAAAGAACGTCTGCTAATCATGTTATTCACAACTTTATTCCTATTTACCTTTGTTCACTTGATCAAAGTTGATGGAAATGTTAATTTTTTCCTCTATGTGTTTGATTTCTTATATTAAAAACATAAGCAATTGCTAGTTTTGGATCAAGGCTGTTACTTATGTCAATTTTCTGTAGTTTAATCCATACTTATAATATTTTGAACAATATTTTTATGGTCAAAATGTAAGGGTACACTGTTCTTACATAGCCACAGTGGATTATATCCTCTCTTATTTCAGGTGTTTCTTGGTTAGTGTTCTGTGTTCTGTAACATTAATATTCTTCTTTGGTCTTTGCTTGTTTGCATTTTCCTCATATATCATTGCTCATCCCTCTTAGTTAATCTTGTTCATGTAATTTTATTGTAGGCACATCTCTTTCATAAAGCTTGTCTTAAAATTTTGTTTTGTGTCTATGTGAGAGGCTTTTTATTATCACAGAGGTGTTAAGTCTGTATTTATTTGACAATCCATGTACTTGTGTCTTTTTTTAATGTCTTTTGTTTGCTTTCCACTTTGAAAAATCCTCCCTTACTGTTTCCCTTCAATTCTTCTCCTATTTTTGCTTCTTTTATTCTCCAGTGATTTGGAAGACAGCCAGCTTATTTTTATTCTGCTGGTGCCTCCCCTTCACTTCCTCCCTTCCTCTTCTTTCTTCAGTTTTATTTAGAATAAACTACAGTGTAGAATCATGTGTTCATTCATCCAGTAGATAGTTATTAAGGGATTTCCATGTGCACTGTAATCGGCGGTGCAAGTTAGTGTTGCTCATTTCCCTGCTCTTGTGGAGTTAGAGTTTACGGAGGGGAAAGGCAGATGAGCCGGGACGGGGATGCTTCTTGTGCACTGATTAGAGCAGAGCCCTGTGATAGAAAGAAAGCCAGCCTGCTTCTTTAGTGGGTGTCCAGGGAAGACTGCTGTATTGGCTTGATATTGCTGCAATGACCACACATCTCAGACCCAGTGGCTTAAGCAACAGAAATCTATTTTCTCATGGTTTTGGAGACTGGACATCTGAGAACTTCATCTGGGTTGGTTTCTTCTAAGCCTTCTTTTTAACTTGTAGATGGTCATTTTCTGTGTGAATCTTCATAGGGTCTCCCCTCTCAGTGCATACTTGCCTAGTGTCTGAATTTCTTCTTTTATAAAGACACCAGTGAGATTGGATGAACACCAACCTTAAAGACCTGTAACTTAATCACCGACTTAAAGATCTCATCTTTACAGTCACATTCTGAGGCACTCAAGGTTCAGGCTGAAGCATACATATTTGGGGGTACACACTTCAGTCCTGCCTGTGTCAGGAAGTAACTTATTTATACTGAGGTCATTTGGGACATATTCTATTTGAGACATTCAAATGCAGCTGTGTGCAATATGGATCAATGTGGAGCTCAGGACAGCCTGTGCTTGGACATAAATATGAGTTGTCTGTTTGTGTCCCAAGTGGAATGGAAGTAATAGGCAAGAATCTAGAAGGAGAGTACTGAGCTCATAGAGAAGAGGGCCAACAAGTAAATAGTGAGGTGCTCTGATACTTCAAGGCTGGTTAGAAAGAAAGAGTCATGGACACATTCATGTGAAAGAGGTAGAAACAAAACCAGCAAATGTGGTGTTCTAGAGGCTCACGAGGAGAATCTTTCCATCTCATCCAAAGCTGTGGAAAAGCCAAATAGGATGAGAACAAAAAGACACTCAGTGGCGTAGAATCACCTGCATTCTTGGAAAGAGCAGTCTCCGGGGGGGGGGGGAGTGCAGGGACTCAAGCTAGTTGTGATTGGTTGGGTGGTGAGAGGTGGATGAGGAGAAGAGGAAACTGTGTAGACGACACTTTCAGGAAAGTGTGCTTGGAAGGAGACTGAAGTGTCCAGAAAGGGACAGGAAGTCAAGACTGAGTTTATACATGTGGAAGCTACCAGAACATAAGTGAATGCCCAAGTGCACAACACAACAGAAAATAAAAAACAGGAGATTGAAGATGAAGTCCAGACACAGAAGTGAGTAAAATTCAAGAGAACTTGAATGTATAAATTATCACTTGTTGCACATTGTGGTATGTATAGGAGACTTGGAATAAAGAGCTTGAATATGACAAATGGTTATTTCCTTTTAAAATAATAGCCCCAAATAAGCTTTCTAGGGCTGAGATGAGGTTTTATTGCACTGGATTGCTCTGTGAACCAGATCTTTCAATCTACTTGTCTACCACCTCTAGGGTCCTGTCCTCAAGTTACAGTTTAACCTACTGGTAAACCCACACTTTCATACATAAGGAGGGAAGCAGGGGCGATAAAAGAGTGAGCCCTGTCCTTTTCAGATTATGTCCCTGCAAAATTAGATTTCTCTTACCAAAGAAGAAGGAGGAAGCAGCTATTAGGAGTCCACCTCTTTCAAACTCTAGCAGTTTCTGTCACGGTCAAGTAGGAGTGGGGTTTCCATTCTTGAAAGAGGGGGGTTTGGCATTTGGCATAGAAAATGCAATTCCTCTTTGTGAGCAGCAAGGAAGAAAAAATGGATGGTGAAGCATCAGGGCTTGGGATCTGGTGGTTAGATGGCAAGAAAGAGCCCATCTTTTGGAGGTGAGCTCATCAGCTTGGGAAAGAACAGTCTCAGGGGGGGTGCAGGGACAGGAACATTTTGAAGAGAGAATAATAATTGTGCATTTGCTCTAAAATCTTTATTTATTTATTTGTTTTTGACTTAACCTTGTGATGAATAGACTAGCAGCTGAGACCCAGAAAGCTTTAGTGGCTTTTAGATCTTCCAGCTGCCCATGCTGGAACTTGAGCTCCAGTGGCTTGATGCCAACCCCTGCATGCTTTGGCGAGTGCACACTGCTTGTCACCTGAACCACAGGGGCAGGCCAGTGGACTCTGAGAGTGGGAAACACCGAGGGGTGTCCTTGGCAAGATAGTGCCCAGTAACGATTTGTGACCATGGGTTTAATGTGAAATCCACAAGCTTGGTTGTGCAGTTGTCTCTGGAGTTCATCTGTGGAGCACAGGTAGGCATAAGGAGAGTGAAACCTGTCATTAGAATTAGAATTTTCAGGCTTATGTGTGTGACAAGGGGAGACACAGTGAGAAACTTGAGATTGTTTGCAATATAGGTTGGCCCAGTGGGCTGGAGAAATGACTGACAGTTAACAACGGCTGGTGAGAAAGCTGGGGGGTTCATCCAGTGAGGTTGAGGGAGGTGATGGGGGCACTAGAGCAGAAGAACTTGATTGGAGATGGTGTAGTGGCATGTTTGAAATGGTGGCGTTGAAAGTAAAATAAATTCTGGTGATAGAAAACCAAAGATGGGAGGCTGGTTGGGTGGGTGGTTGTGGGAAGGCTCAGTGAGAACTAAGAACAGCAGCAAATGGCTCCCAGGGAGCCAACCATGTGCCACAGTCACTGTTGGCAGCCTACTCAAGGAGACACAGCTCACTGCTGAGTTGGAGGGGTCAGAAGGAACCAGCTTCTTCTCCACGTACGGAGGCTGTTTTAAGAGTACTTTGATGTGATGGTCAGTTTGTCCAGGGACAGTGGAAAGTCAGCTGCCGAATATGCTTCAGTCCCAGACCCCTTTCTCCTATGACATAGAACAGCTGGTCATGTCCATGACCCCTTTCATAAATAAGATAGTTCCTCAGGAGTTAGGGACTCGGCATGATCACATGTCCTCCTTGTGTTCTTGTGACCTCTGGGACAGTCTGTTCTCTGCCCAGACTTTAATGTTTCCTCTATAAAATAAAGCAGCTGGACCCAAATAGTCATAGCTAATATTTACTGAGAATTACTGAGTGCCAGATGTTATGCTTAGTGCTTTACATCTATTATAACCTGTTTAATTGCTCTGACAGATCCCTCTGAGGTGGATACTATTATTATGCCAACTTTTCTGATGAAGGAACTGAGGTGCAGAGAATGAGTAACTTGTATTAGTTTATTACTGCTGCTATAACAAATGACTACAAATTTTGTAGCTAACAGCAGCACAAACTTACTTCTCTTACAGTTCTGGAGGCCAGTAATCTCAAATTGAGTTGTACTTGGATTAAAGTCAAGATGTTGGCAGAGTTGGTTTCAGAAGGAGACTGAAGTGTTGGGGGGCAGAGAGAGAAGAAAGTCTTTTTCCAGATCTTTGACTTATGTCTCCTCTCTCCATCTCTCTTCTTGTGCCCCTGCCACACCCTGTCCCCCCTACCATTCTCCCTCTCTCTTAGAAGGCCCTGTAATCAGATGGTATCTACCCATAGACTGTAGGGTCTGTCTCCATCACAAGATCCTCTACTAAATTTCATCAGTAGGGTTCATTTTGCCTTATGGGGTGACCTTTATAAGTCTGAGGTTGGTATATGGACATCTTTGGGAGCCACTGACACATACTCTCAGATATGAGATTCCACATGGCCTGAGTGCCACCTGCTTCTGGGCCCAGAGGGCCATGTGGCACCCAGCAGCCACTTTCACTCTATGCCAGGGGGCATAGCCAGTAACTGCAGCACTGTCTCTCAGAATCCTGGCGTCTTCAGAAGATGTTGTAACACTTCTCTCCAGGCAGCCCCACAGCTGATGAGAATTGTCAGGCCTGATGACGCTTTGAGCCCTACTCAGTTTTGATCTCGCAAGTCTCATCAGATCTGACATCCAAGACTTTGGTCCCAGTGAGAATGTTATTTGTAGTGGCCCCAAGTGCCCTTCTTGGGGGAGAATTCTTTTTTGTGCAAGTTCAAGGCCATTTGTTGTCAGTCACAGACTCTGGGTGTAAACATTCACTTCTTAAAAGGAGATGGCTATAGGAAAAGCAGTCTTGTTCAGATTCCTTGGCACGTTGGCCAGGAATCACAGCTCACCCAGAAATGTTAGTTGGTAATTTCAGAGTTTTGGCAGTAGGGGGGAGTGGGGAGGAGCCTATGGGGAGAACACAGTCCCACCCTCCCACCCCATCTGCCCAGGCTTCCAGAACATACTGTAATTGCTGAGCACGGCATGAGCAGGAAAGAGAAAATCACAACATGTTCACCCAGAAAAGAAAACAAACAGCCTTCCATATCAGACCAGGGAAACACTTTTCAAGGGTATTTGCAAGGCCTGAAGCCAAAGGAAGTCCCCAGCAGAGCTTTCTGGGGCTCCTTGCTCAGCTTCATCTTAGTCCTTCCTGCTTCTAAGCATTAGGATCCCACTATACATTCTGGGTTTCCTCCCTTAGAACTCAAGCAGACCCCTGGGCATGCAGCTGGGGCCCTCCTGTTTCTTCCTGGTAGCTTGTAAGGTGGTGTGGGTGCTGGAGTCAGGTTGGGAGCACTGGGCTCTCAGTTGGAAGCTGGGTTATAGCCTCTAGGGGCTTGGAAGCTGGGCTATACAATCTCCAGGACTGCCGGCCACACATTTTCCTGGTGGTTAGAAAATCCTATTTCAATTGGAGGGGATAGTACATCGACTTTTTATCTCTCCAATTTCCCACTTCTTTGAGGGGCCTGGATATTGCCATACCAAGTGTGCTAGTTCAGACGCTTGCACCCAGGTCAGTATCCCCCGATCCCTCTTTTACAGAGTGCTGGCCAGAGGACTGCGGTGGCCGCTTTCCACCCTTGAGTCACACTATGCATGAATTATCCTTTCTCCCCACATGAACATCCTTGGCCTGATCTATTCTTCTCCACTTTTCCTTCCTGCCTACTCCAGCCAAGGGAAGCTTCCAGAAACGCTCCACATTTGCTGCATTCCTCATGAAGGCTCTTATTCTTGCAGCAGAGGTTCATCTTTGCAGATTCTCCAGTCAAGGTCATGTAGGTGAAGGGGACCGGAATGCAGGAGTGGCACCTTGAGGAAAGATATCTCATAAAGGACAGCTGTGAGCTGTAGGAGGCACCCTCCCTTTGGGCATCCTTAGTTTTGGGGCCCTGGAGCTGAACCTTAAGCTTGTAGTTGCAGTTTTCTGGCAGAATTCAATTTTTTTCTCAGGTTTGGTTTCTTGCCAGCAAAATCTAAGAAGTTGCAGAGAATGAACTAGATCACAGAATGTGGTGCCGGAAGGCACCTCCCAGGTTCATCCAG
This sequence comes from Condylura cristata, assembly GCF_000260355.1. Lineage (NCBI taxonomy): Eukaryota > Metazoa > Chordata > Mammalia > Eulipotyphla > Talpidae > Condylura > Condylura cristata. The sequence goes on along the minus strand of NW_004567118.1, from coordinate 26,342,977 downwards.
TGTAAACCTCTAATTTTACAGATGAGGAGTTTGTCCAAGGGCCAACCACCAGCAAGTGGTAAACCCATGGCCATGCTCCAGGTTCCAGGTCCCAGGCCACCAGGTCTTTGCTCAGCTCACTTTTCCACATGGTCACATGTGCACCTGCCTCAGTGCAGAGCAGTGCTGAGAAGAGAGGTGGGGAGGGACAGGGCCAGGAGGGAAGGGGGTAGGGGAGAGGGGAAAAAGGGGGATGGAAGAGAGATATGGGAGCAGAGAGCGAAGGCAGAGAGGGGAGAAAAGGGAGTGTCTGGAGAGAGGAAGGGGTGGGAAGGAGAAAGAAGTGGAAGGAGGGAGGAAGCAGAAGCTGAGGAAGTAGCCCCAGTGAGCCAGTGACCCCTGAAACACCTACAGTGACCCAAGGCCTTTAACGTCCAGTCTGATGGCAGTGCTCAGGTCCAGGCATGAGTATGGGATTTGTAGTCCAGTGTTTCACTGAGGCCAAGCAGGTACCCCCTGGGTCAGAGCTCTCAGCTGCAGCAGTCAGACCCAGGGGCTGGAGGTTGCTATAGAAACATCCTGGGGGAGGGGAGGAAAGAGAAGCCAAGTTTCACCCAGGTAGAGCAGATGGTAAGGTTTGGGCATCTTGATGGAAGCCAGAACTTTCTGTGCGCTCTTTCTGTGGAGTTTAGTAAGAGTCATTTCCCAGCTGCATTGGTGGGGTCTTCGTGGATCTAGGGGCTCCCGGGAAAGGAGTGTAGTGACACAGATTCCCCAGTAGGATGAACACAGCATCATCTTGTTGGTGCTGCACTCTGCTGTATGTCCATGTGTGGGTATGAGATCATGTGTGTGAGATAGTGTGATTGTGTGTTTTGCATTTAATGGTATGTGTGATTATGTGAGTGGCTGTGTATATGTAATTGTATGTAACTGTGTATGTGTATTGTGAGGTTGCAGGTATAAGTGTGTGTGTGTGTGTGTGTGTGTTTGTCACTGTACCTCATTGAAAGTAGTCAGAAAATTCCACGTTTGGCAAACCACACAAAGGCCCATACCCAGAGAATCTGCCTGGGGAATCATGTCCAGAAATGAGAGGGTAAAGGGAGCCATCGGGTTTGCTTCTCTGCTGTTCCCCATCCATATCGACCTTGCATCTTTCCAAGACAACCCTGCCTGCCCCTCAGATGCCTTCAGGACTGGTGGGTGAGAAGGAAGCTACTGGGTAGGCTGTCTCCTAAGAGGACTGTGCAGGTGAGGTCCCTGACTCAGGGATAGAAGTGGGGTTAGGTGGAAGTGCTGGGATGACCTGCTCTTGTTACCTGTTCCTTCATACAAATTTCAGGAAGAGGGAGCTGACACAGGAAGTAGATGGCAGGCTGCCTCATGTGTCAGAAGCTACGTTATTGACAAGACTCTAGCAGGACCTGAGAGATGCTCACAAATTGATCAAATAAATAAATTCCACAGACATTCTTATTTCTAGGAATCAGATGCCCCACTGAGTATGGGAGCAGTTATCTGGGGCCCCAGTGGTGGGTGGGTTGCTTGCCCTTTTCCTGCTGAGTGAGTCCTGAGAGGGAGCAAAATTCTATTTGGTCTGTTACCTGAAGCTCTGAGTTTCCACCATATGGGGATTTGCTCAACTGGCTGGTGTTGCTGCCCAAGGATGGAGCCCCTAGAGATGTACATGTCCAAACTGGATGAAAGCTGAGGGGGCAGGGAAAAGAGGCAACATGAAGCGATGGAAACACAAAGGAGATGTAAGCTTGCTGAGGAAAGGGCAGAATGTGTGGTAAATAAAGCAAACAGTGTGTGGTAGGTAGGCTCAGGGCCTACATTTCCCTCATACCTATTTATCCTGACAACTGCAGTAAGAAATAAGGTTGTCAGCACCCTTTGAACCTCTGCCCGGGGGTTTCTGTGATGTGGGAATGAATGGTGCATGGTTGGGAAGCCTTATATTGGGGGTGGGGGTGGGGAAGCAGAGTCAGAAGAGAAACATTCTAGGGCTGGGATGAACTAGGAAGGCAAATTTTTCAGTGGCATTTTGAACTGGGGGGGGTGGAGTAAGTAGAGGGTGCTGGGGTCTGTGCATGTTCAGGAGATGATGAGTAAGCACTGAGACACAGCCCCACTATCAGTCTGCCCTTCAGGGCCATGCCTCAATCAGGATGTGGAAGAAAATGTGGCAGTAAGACATGGGGGGAGGAGAGAGAAATCAGAATAACTCATTCTGGGAACCTTCTATGGATGCTTCTAGAAGGAGTGCAATGGAACTTGGTCTGGGGCCTGCTGTAGCTGCCCCTGGCAGGGCCCAGGAGTGAGAGTAATGGAAAGTTGGCCTCACAGTCTTTGGCCACGAGTAAAAGACTTCTCTTTCCGGCTTGACTGCTGGGTGACCAGTTGGCCAAAGAAAACCCAAGGGAGCTCAGAACAGTTGCTATGACAGCAGAGTTCTCAGGCCACATGTTTCCAAGGACTGCCTCATTCAGCTTTGACATAGTTCAGAGTCCTTCAACAGCTACAGGTCTATGATGGGGGTGCTGTCCAGGCTCTTCTGCATAATCACATCTCATCCATGGCAAAGCAAAGCCAGTGGAGTCCCCTGGGCAAATAATGTAGTATCTTTTGTGCCTTAATCTTCTCATCTGAAAAACAAGGCTTCTAAGATCAACTCATTGGGGTCCATTGTTTGCATAAACAGGCATTAAAAAACCACTTGGTGGAATTACTTACTTTATGAATATCCTTACAACTCAATTATAAATTCATCCCTACGTCATTACACTCCTGGAGCTACTTAAATTCATATTTCTATTCAGCAGGTAGGGAAACCAAAATTCAGCGAGTCTAAGTAAATATCCTAGATCCAAAGGCAGTTCATAGGAAGTAGAACAAAGCTTAACAAAGCCCAAACATAAAGCAGCTTGGGGTGGGGTCTGGGGATCCCTTAGCCAGCTTGCAGCATTTGGGGTTCTCACAGGCTTGTGCACAGCATACTGGAATTGATGGATATAGCTACCTTGGGGGTTTTCACAGAGAGGCCCAAAAATGTATCCCCAGAGTGGAAGTTCCTTTCTGTTTTCTGACAGTCAGGGTTGGGCTGGTGGGTGACTCTGCCATTCCTTCAGCCTCATCCGTCCTCTGTGCCATGGAAGCTGGGATGTGGACCACCTTGTGTGCTCCGGCCCTTGGGATGAATGAGGCTGTGGAGCAGCTTCCACTTCCTCCAGTCTGAGTGTGGAGCCATCACATCCAGGTAAGTTGGGAGGCCTAACCACAAGGAAAGCTGGGAAAAGAGGTGAGCTGGGCAGCTCTGAACCAGCTCTAGTTTTACTCTCCAGACAGAGGAGAGAAGGCATTATGGTGTGGGCAGCTGGCAGTCTACCTCCGGGTTATTCCTCTGGCCACCAAACAGCTATGCATACCCTTCTTTATGCAAGACCCTGGACCCACCCTGCCCCATGCAAAACACTCAGAACTCTGCAGTTAGCACATCCAGATCAGCCAGAGCCCTGGCCCTGCGGCAGATCTTTCTTCATGGGGTCTGAATAAATGTCTTCATGGTCCAAATGCTAAAGTAAATGACTCATACTCTGCTCACCATAGACTTTCCTGTAGCCTACAATATATAGTAGTGGAGCTGAGACAGAAAAATCACAATAGTCTGCACTCAGAATAGGGAAAAAGGGGGAACACAGAGCTTGTTCACGGTAAGCACAACTAGTTCGCCCTAATACTGCTGTGTGGGAATTAGGAAAGTAGAGGAGGTTTCTAACTAAGACTGCTTCTGCGATGTGGGAAGAACTCCCTGACCACCACTGTATTGACCTCTCCCTTCCCCCAGCCCTCAATGTCTTCCTTATCCATCCTCCTGTGTGGCTGGCCACTCCTGAGTGGTCACTGGGAGATGCCCTTCTGGAGGACCAAGAGCTTCACCACTCACTTCCTTCTTGTGGTTGTTTTAAGTATAGAAGTGTCACAGGCTTTTATTCAGGCCAGGCTTAGTGTCTTTCTGGCAATGAACACCACAAAAATTTCATAGACTTCTGGTCTACTTCCTTCTGGTCAGTTCCATGTTTCATAACTATATTCTGCATTATTTCCTAGTCATAGTTCTTTAGGTCTGCCTGTATCTTTGCTTTTTGGACCTATCCCTACCACTTTCAGTGGTGCTATCAAAGCATCCAAAACAATAGAGGTTGGTGGGAAGGGAAAGCTGCATTCTTAAGCTTATCTTTGCCCAAAAGATTGATTTTCTGATGCATTAACATCTTTGAAAAAGACTGAAGAGATCAGGGCTATTCAGGGTATAGAGGCAGATAACATTTCAAACCCTGGGCATTCTGTCTCTTTGCCCCATTTCTGGAAAGTTTTTACTCCCTTGTATCTTTATTTGTCAAATAACCACTAAAACAGTGTCATGCATTTAGCACTCTGGTCTCTGTACCAGTTGGTGTAAGCTTCTCCAAGAAGACCCTTCTACAGCACTGACAAGATAGTGGTTGCTAGCCCACCTAAGTTTCAGGTTGGTGACAGCTGTGCTATATATGGTGGTCTGGGGGCCCAGTCTCCTTCCATATTGTTCCTTTGCCTTCCTCAAGTCATTGTTCTCATTTGAATGGCCAACAATGAACCCAGCTTCAGTTCTTCAGCTTATAGAGAAAAATAAACCGGAGGCATGGGTCCAACTTCTTTGCAGATTCATCAGAAATGGCACATAGTTCTCTTGTTTCCTTAGGTGGGACCATATGTGCATGGACATCCTTCAAAGCAAGGAAGACTGGGAAATGCAGTGTCTCTCACCTGCATGTCAGGCTGCAGTTCTCCCAGGGAGAAGAGAATGGGCCATGAGGGACAGCTAGCTGTCTCCATCATATTCAAATTCTTAATATAACTTCACATAATGGTTCACTCTGTGAACAAACATGATGCTGGCCCGGGTGTATAGAAGGCCAAAATTCTAGTTAGGGCGAGAGGACTCTCAGAAATATTCTAGAGCATACTTTAACTCCTCACTTAAAGAATAATTAAGATAGAACAACTATAAAATGAACAGATGAAAGAAGTTCTCTTGCAAAAGGACAATTTCCCTCTGGTGCTTTCAAATAATACCATCGAGTTTGGTGTCTGAACTGGTGCCTCCATAGTCTGACTTTGGTGGGTGAAGATTAGGGCACAAGGGTTAATGAAGCTTTATCACGGAAGGACAGGGAAGAGGGCTCACTCGACATGCTAGTCCAGCCTCCAATTTTACAAGCAGGAAATCTAAAATCCAGAGGGCGGACTCTTGCGCCCCGAGTTTCACCGAGTGTTCTGGCTTTTTCACAGTTCTTAGGCAGGAGGCTGGGAGGGCAGAGAGGCCTAGGTGGAGTAAGCCTGCTAGAGCCACAGATCTTCCAGAAATCCTCCGTGTGATTCCAGCTCTCCAAACGCATGACAGACCCTATGACACCCAGCCCTGAGGCCTCCTGTCCACATCTGAGACACAAAAGCAGCACAGTGACTTTCCCTGAAAATGTCAGGGGGAGGGTTTTCTCCTTTCCAACACCCACGTGCACGGCGGGCTCTTTCATTCCCTCTCTACCTAAGGCCCAACCACACAGGCTTCCCTAGTCTAATTTCCAGAGCGTTTATTAAATAACTCACTGAACACCTCCGCTCCTGTGCTTGCCTGTGTTTGCTAAGCCCCCTCATTTCACGAGCTGATCCAAAAAGCAATCAAGTTTGTCCAGCATGATTTGTTCTTTAATAAAGAAACTCTGTGATCTCACAGCTGATCTTTGCCCAGGGCTCAGGCTGCAGCCAGGACTCCATTCTGTTTGGTAAGTATCCACAGGGGAGTCTCTCTCAGCCCAGTGGCTGCAACTCAGGCAACAGCTGTAAAGAGAATGTTTGTTACATAAAGGGGAGGGTGGACAACCACTTGAGTGGAGCCTGAGGCACAGTTGACACATCAGCCCAGGAGACATAAGGATATCAGTTTCATACTCGCACCTGGTGCTGAACTTCCAGATTGTTCATTGCTAGTGAAACACAAATCACTCACTCCAGCATCCATGGAGCAGATGTTTGATCTGACACTATGCTTAACTGACATTCATCCTTCTAGTTGGCTCCAATTGTAAATTGGCTTCTATAATACCTTGAATTGATTCACTTGATTGTTCCTCACCCTGCTCCTCTATCTCTTCTTCCTGGAAGCCATCTTAACAGTAGTCTGTCTGCTGTGTTTCTTCTGGAAGTGGAAGGACACCTGTGTGCCTGGGTGGGTCGTTCCCTAGTTTCCCTCGGTTTTGGGGATTTTTTTTTTTTTTTTTGGCTTTCATTCTGTTGGTTTGCTTGATGTGTTAACTTTTGATGTTAGATATTTGTTAGATCTCTACCCCCTGTGAGTGATTTCTGGATTCAGTGAAGTGGTCTTGCTCTAAAGTGTCATCAATAATTTACAGAGTGGTCTGTCAATAACTTTAATTCTTCATTAAATCAAAGGTATAGATGTTCCCATGTAAGCATTGCTTGTTCCTGGATTTGCACAGGGATGTCCTTAATTTCACAAATAGTGCTTCTTTCTGTCCTTTGATTCTTTCCATGCAGATATTTTTGTGACTTAATTTAATTTTGGTCTGGATTCCCCATTTCCAAATCTGGACTAGAAATGACAAAAAAAGGGCTTCATTCATTTATTCATTCCTTCCTGAGGCATCATCTTCATTACATGACCAAAGCTGTTTGCAGCTTCGGTTCTCCTACTTTTAAGACAGAGAATAGGGTGAGGCAGACAAAAAAAAAAAAAAAAGGCACATAAGATTCTTGTCATCTTGTCAAAGTGAGATCATAGGTACATGGGCACACATGATGGTGGGAGGCTGGGGAAGGCAGTGTCCTGGTCACCTAGTGTCAGGCTGCAGGTCTCCCAAGGAATATGGGAAGAATAGGTTGTGGTGGATGGTTTGCAGACTCCATCAGGCATGCTGTTTGCAGTCTGTGTCTTTACAAAGCTTACCTTGATATAAGAAGGGAAATAAATACTCGTGTTCATAATATCACAATCACACAGTGATCCTTTCTGCCAAATACTGTTTCAGGACTGAGACTCTTAATAGTGAGCAAAATGGAGATTGTGCCCGCATCATACCTATACCATTGGCTCAAGATGATGGACAGTAAATAAATAATTAAGTGCATGATAAACTTCAAGAGTGGCAAGCAGAAAAATAGTGCAGGTGATGAGACACAGGATGACCCAAATTACTAGTTAAGATGGTCAAGAGCAATGACACAGGAAACATAAAACCCTGAGACTGGGGTGCACTTTGGTGAGAGGTTCAACAGGAGCAGGACCATGGGTCTGACAGGCCACTTGAACTTTTTGTGGGGGTTTTGTGGGCCAGAGGTCTATACTTTATCCCAAGCCAGAGGAGAAGTATTTGTGGGCCTAAAGAGGGAGAGGCACAATCTTTTTATGCTTTTTTTTTTTTAACAAGTTATTTTTACTCAAGTCATGTGACATTATAACTTAAATAAGCTTCAGGTATACATCATTATTATTTCTGCTTTATTATTTCTGGACCACTCTGCAGTCAGAAAGAACTTTTTCCTTAGAACCTTTGGATTTCTGTGTGTAGCATTTGGCTTTTTGTTTTTGTATGTGTGTGTCAGGTCTGGAGGGTGATTGACTAGGAAAATGCATCTTGCACCCTGAGTTACAGTTTATAGTATAATAGTAGTCAGTATCGGGATGCTTAAGTTTTGTGTGTGTGAAGATAATTTATGTAGCAAAAGTATGACACATTTTTGGAAGTTTCACAGCCTCATTTTGGGAGCACAAATTTGGAAAACACTTTCATTGTCAATAACTTGATTTTTTTTTCTTTTATGATTGTATTGTAAAAAGAATAGCACATTCATTATTTTGACTCTCAATTTTCAAGTGCATTCTACTACTATCATGAAGTTTAATCTTCACATTTTTAGGTATATCTTCTTGCATTGATATATTATTTATTTTATATATGAAAATTGCCAGTTTTTATTGGATTTCTTTAATAGAACTAGGTATCTATGTCTTCTTTTTAAAGATTTATTTATTTATGCATACAGAACTGGGGTACAGGCCAGAGGTGCAGGATCGGTGAGAGGATTCACTAGAGAGAGAGTGGGGAGCAGAACAAGCAAATTAAGTGAAATACACTGCTGAGGTGAGCAGCAGGTAGATCAGGAGAGCTCTGCTGCATCATGTGGGTCACCTCTCTGGGCGGGTATTGAACTCATGCCGAAGTGGCTTTAGCTTCTTAAGTGCTGTGCTTTAACCAGAGAGGGCCAGGTATCTGTGTCTTATACTCTCATGTTTTCCAAATTTATTCATTTTTCTCCATTAATTTATTTTAATTTCTCTAAGTTTTACTTTATATCATATTGAATTGAGAGCTTAATTTGTTATTATGTTTTTGTTTAACAATTAAATTATGTAAAGCTATGAATTTCCTTTTTTATAACTTTTACCACATTCTGTAATTTTCTGTTTCATTTTCACTGTTTTGATATTTGATAGTCTATAATTATATTTTGATTATCTCTTTAATCCAAGTTATTTAACTTTTTTCCTGAAAATATAAGCTTCTGTTGTTTTGAAAATGTATACAGTTTATAAATGTATAAATTAAAGTCTACCCTCTCTCATTTCTGAACCCTCTGATCAGCATTAACTACTTTCAACAGTATGGCATATACCCAAATAGACCTTGTATAAACACGTATGAAGTGTTATACTATAAACTTCAAAAATTTGTTGAAATGAGATTACATACATGCCCTCCAAATTCCTCTATTTATTCAACAATTAACTATAGCAGTTTTTGTAGATCTAAGTCATTTTCTTTAAATGACTGTTTCATAAAATAAAATGAATAAATTTATCATTCATCTCCTATTGGATTTCTGCACATCTAGAGAATCTATTTTTTTCCTTACACTTGTACAATTATTTCTGCAGGAATACAAAATATTTTTTCCTTTTCATACATAAAAACATAGGTGTGCTTGTAAACTGTCAAAAACACAAACAAGCAAACCGAACAACCATCTGACTTGTGGCATTTGCTGGTTTCCATTGTATAAATACTGCTACAGCCAATTTCAGGTTAGCAACTGCTCTCCCCAAAACCTGAATATTTAGCCATGGGATCTTGTTGGCTGGTGTAAGCTAGCTCATGCTCATTCCAGCACACTACTGGGAAAAGCCAAATTATCTCCAAAACTATTGGGTTAGTTTATACTCAGTGCAGTGTGTGATAGTACATTTCCTTCACTAACCCTCAAAATTAAGAATCTTTCTGAATTTTATTTTTCCAACTTGAAAGATTGAAAATTACAGAGCACGGTTATTTGGATTGCATTTATTTTCATGTGTTTAATACTACTTTTGTTTCTTATGAATTTGTATGTGTGTGTGTGTGTGTGTATATATATATTACTTATACATATATATAACTATATATATAATTTTTTTTATTCAACACCATTTTAATTGAGTCCCTCCTACATACTATGATTCCTGTAGCCACTAGGGATAGGACAGTGAACAAGAACAGATTCTATTTTCTGCACTAGTAAAGTTTATGTTCTCGGGAACGGGACAGATACAGTTATTCCAAGTTAAGGTCAAATATAAAGTTAACAACCCGGGAGCTAAACTAGAAGGTAAAAGGGGTACCTTCTGTAACAAGGACTTTGGCGAAGGCTCTCAAGGAAGGTCACATGTAAGCTGAGACCTACCAGCCAGGCAGGTGGACCCGTGAGGTAGGCACTGGCCGTTCCTGCTAGATAAGCAGCAACCACAGTGTGTATGGAACCCTGAGAACCCAGGGGGAGTTGGAAAGACGATCAGTGAGGCCAGGACATCATGAAGATGAAGTAGGGGGATAGAAAAGGACCAGGCAGAACCCTGCAGAGAAATAGCCTTTCATTCTGAGTGGTCAGTGCCTTTTATTCAGTGTTTTAAGTAGGGCATTGATGTGATTCTTCTGAAGATGAAAACATTTCAATAAATAAAAATGCCATACTGAGAATGAATTATGGGGATCTGGGAGTCCCTATAAATCTGTACACAAAAGGTGTCTAGGAACCAACTAAAAGACTTTCTGCTGTCCTGTTTCTGGTAAAAAGTGCTCACATTCCAGATCAGGATCTTCATGTTAAACTATGGAAATCCTGTCCAAACTCTACTGTAACTGACAGCCTCCTGAATGAAAGTGACTGATTTCATTTTCCTCATTGATTTTTGGTTAATTTTGGGGGAATAGACACATTTGACTACCATATAGGTCACAATTGCTTTTTCAAGTGTTATATAACCTACTGATGATTCAAAATAATAGAAGTTTTAACTTTTCAAGAAAGCCACATTTGTTCCCGTTTTCCTTTGTTGGTCTGAGTTTCCTTGTTGCATTAAGGAAGAGCTTCCCTTTAGCAAACTTATAAAACATGCTTTTGTATTATCTTCTTTCAATATTCAAATTTTTAAAAACCCTATAGGTGTAGTTAGAAATGAATCTAGACATTACTTTAATGTATAAATAAGGTAGGAAACTTTTGTTGTGTTATTTTTTTCCACATACCTTTATGTAATTCCATGGTGCTTTTTAAATTGGAGGCTGTAGTACATTTTCATGCCTGGAGGTGCAAATATGCTCTGGTCAGATTCTTTTGTAGAATGTTACAGGCTGTTCATGTGTATTCATTTTCCTATATGGCTGCTAGAATCAGCTTGTCAAGTTCTATTTTTAAAGAATGAGATTTTAAATGGGCTTGAATGGAATTCATGTCTTAAATTTGTAGAATTGAAGTTTTCAACATTGCGTTTTATCTAGTGGGGTAGTATGTGTTTTTAAATATCCAACACTTCCTTTTAGCAAAGTTTTTATTGCTTTTATCAGAGTTCTGATATTTCCCTTGTGTTTATCACAAGGCATTTTATCATTTTGGTTAGTAAATGATTGGAGTTATTTTTCATTGAATTTTACCAGATGTATGTTTTATATGCTTTTTTCTAGTTGGTTACTTTATTAAATTTTCTCATTAATTTTAACAGTGGCTCAGTTAATTGCTTTACATTTTATAAGTAAATGATCATCCATAAGTAATGACACTTCTGCCTCTTCCATGTCAATATTTATTTCTCTTACTTTTATTTTCTTGGTACATTGATTGCAATTTCTTAAAAAAAGATAATAAATTATAGTGAAAAAAGGCAATTCTTATAGAAATGGCTTTTGGAGTTTGTCACTAAATTTAAATCTTTTATTTTTAGATTACAGAAAAATATAATGTTTCTGCAGTTAGAATAACAATCACATGATTTTTCCTAGCTTTATAATGTGAATTATATAACTGTTAAACTGTCCCTTTGTTCCTAGAATAAATCTACCTTGGCCTTGATGCTTTATTGTATTATTACACTGAGATTTAATTTGTTGGCATTCTATTTAGATTTTTTTGCACTGAAACTTATTTGAGCTTAGTTTAGGACTTACATATTCCCGAATAGCTGTGTTTGATTTTGGTATAAGAAATCAAACTTAGTCTGACATTCTTTTGTATTTATTTCAATCCATTTATCATTTAGTTGCAAAAAATGACTGAAAAGTTTTCAATCCCTTTCTCTGCTCTGACAAAGAATTTGTTATTTAAAAATTTATCAGTCTTGATCATAAGAATCATCTCGGCTTGGTGAATTTGAGGTAAATATCTCTGACTATATCTATTGTTACTGGTATATTCATTTTTATTATGTCTGAAGGCAGGTTTATCTGTTTTTTTTTTTAAACCACTTTTTTTTTAAAGATTTATTTATTTATTCATACAGAACTGGGGTACAGGCCAGAGATGCGGAGGGTGAGAGGATTCACCAGAGACAGAGCGGGAAGCAGAGCAGGCAGATCCACGAAGTACACTGCTGAAGGGAGCAGCGGGTGGGCCAGGAGAGGTCTGCCACGCCGTGTGGTCACCTCCGGGGCAGGCGGGGATCGAACTCATGCGGAAGTGGCTTTAGTTTCTTAGTGCAGTGCTTTAACCCGCTGCGCCACCAGGGAGGGCCGGTTTATCTGTTTTATATATATATTTTTTTCCATTCTCAGGGGTATAAAGTTGAACATAGTACTTAAGAAAACGAATTATGAAGTTTTACAGTAGTTTATGTTTCTTTGCCATTCCAGATGTCATATAGGTTAGTATTGGTTTACTTTCTTTCACCAAAACCAGGGTTTACAGTATATTGTAAACTAAGTTTTTCAATAAACTTGGGTTTCTCCATGTCTGATCATCAGCACATTTCTCCCGGTGTTTATATTCATCCTGTCCTGTTTTCTTTAGGTTTATTCAGTTTGTTCATTTCTTTCTTCTTATAAGTGCATTTCAGAAGGTCATTTTTCCTGTGAGGAAGATTTTTAGCCAGATAGCATAGATTTCAAGAAATAGCCAGTTTTGAAGTTATTTTCTAAATGATGTGTAATTTTAGCTGAAAAAAATTTTTTTTTTTTGCAAAACTTTATGTAAAACACTTTTCTTTTAACATAGTCCACACAATTATTGTTTTGGTCCTTGCTCACTTAGTAACACATTTTATTTGAGGATAAGCCTCTTTTATGGTTCTTGAGTCTTCTCGTGACTTAGGGACTGATTTTTCTAAATGATTTTTGAATTTTTAAAAATTCATTTTCCTTGGATACCCATGCATATGTTAGTGATGTTATATGTAATGCCTACCCTGTGTATATTTTTCTGCCTCCTACTTTTTAAAAACTCTATTGAATCAGTTGTATCTTTTACCGTCATTGTAGTTTTGTCAAACTCTTATTTCTTTGAATTTTGTTTTAAATGTTTCTGTGTGATATTTTTCTAATGTTCAAAAAAATCATGATTGCCATTATTTTTTGGTCTATTCCTTTTTATCCTTTTGATATTTTTGTTTGTTTTATATTACCTGTTATGTGATATAATATTTCCAGTCCAAATTCTTTGTTGATAATTAATATACAGTTTGTCTTTGTTCAGGTACTTTATATTTCACCTTCTTCTATCATTTTGCTTATAGAATATGTATGTATATGTAAGTATACGTATATGTCTTGTATCTTAGGAATCCTTGAAGAAATAATTGAATGAGTTTCACAACCACAAGATAAGTAACTATTTAGATTTTCTTTTTGCTAGTCCTCCTCTCTCTTCCTTCCTCTCCCTCCCTCCCTCCTTCCTCCTTCCTTCCTTCATCTCTTCCATCCTTCCTTTGTTTTGGTGTTACAAAATAGATTATTTGGGTAGCAAATTATGTGTGTTTATATTTTTGAAAAAAACCTTTTCTAGACTTGAATTAAAATTTATTTTAGTATTTTTATTGTAGAAAATGTTAAGCATATCCAAATATATAGAGGCTGATATGATGACCCCTCCCAGATATTCATCTTTTTATCTCACTTGCCTCCAATTCCTCCACCTCACACTTCTACCATCCCTGAGATCACATGATTTCATTTCTAGATGGTATATATTTGTGAAAGATAATAAAATAGACACTCTTTTTGGACAACCACCACAATGACCATAGCATACTAAAAAGTTTACCATTATTCCTCAATACATTCCAATTACAGTCAAGTTATATGAGTATCAACATTTTGAAGTCATTTCTCCATTGTTTGCTCACACCTAGTTTTTCAAGAGGGTAGTGGAATGTACAGCTCTCTTTGTCAATGAACTGTTATTTTTTTTTGCAATAATTGAATTTTATATTTAGGATTCATACATTTCTGTCTCTTCCTTTTATCTGAATCTGACTACTCTGTGTATCAGGCTATACAGCTTTTGCACTGGATGTTCCTTCTTAGAATGCTGGTTTCCACATCATTGTTCTGCCTCTCCCACTTTGTATGACACTACATGTTCTTTAGATATGTGCATGATAACCATTTAGCCATCATGCTGTCTTCACATCCTTCTGTCTTGCACTGATATAACACTGTTCACCTGTCCCTTACCCTCTTATCAAAACTGAACATTTGTATGTCTTTCTTGGCATAAACCTATTTCTCTTACTCTATCCTAAGAGTTAAGTTCCATGAAAGCAGGACTGCATTTTTTTTTTGAAAATAAAGTACCTCACATAGTGCTTTGTACATAGTAGATGTGCAATGAATATCTATTAAATGCTTGAAGTTGACTTACTTAAATGAAGAATATCCTTTTATTATCTGAATAATTCATTTTTGGTTTTTTTCCCCATTCTGTCTTCTTCTTTCTCTGCTCCTGGAATTCTCATTCTCTGGATACAAGGTTTTGCTCAAATAATCATAAATTTTTCTCTCATACTTTTGATTTATTGCCTTTTACTAGAGTTTACTAATTTGTACTTCAACCTTGCATTAGTTTTTCTAGGACTGATACATAGTTCTTCCTGAGTTTTTGTTTTTGTTACATTTTACCTTCCCCAAATTTTAAATTCTTGTTTTTGTGAAGGTGCACAGTCATGCTTAACAATGGGTGTGGATACTTTATGAGAAAAGCATTACTAGGCAATGTCGCTGCTGCCTTTGTGTGGTGTGACGTATGCACACACACACACACACACACACACTCTAGTCCATTGTTGATGAAGACATTTGTCCTGACTCATGACAACATTCTTAGTTTATATTTATGAAGTCCTCTCAGATCTCTGAGGGAATAGTTTTACTTAGTTTAAAGTTGTTTTCTGTTTTTTGAATTAACTTTCTTTTCAGGAGTTTTTCACATTTGTTTTGTCTGCTTAATTGAGTTGAATTGTTTAATTGAGTTTGTGTAATCATTTTTGTGCAACTGATTTCCTTGAGGAGTTAAAATGATGGGTTGCTCTCTCACTTACATTCCAGCCTTCTAAGGAAGTCTTAATCTGACTTATTCCCTTTGGCGAATTAAGGGAAAATGGATGGCATAATAGCTTTATTATTACTCAAATTATTTCTCTATGCTGTTTGAGGGTATAAGGATGATTCAAGAAGTATTTGTCATCTCATGAAGGTGTTTATAATTAATGGAACGTATACTACATTCCTAGACATTGTTAATAGAAATATGAATAATTTCCCATTCATTCCCTCATTAAAGAAAGGGAAGAAGTACATGAAAACAGGAACCTTACAATACTGCAGTATTAAAAGAAATTTGATAATGGATTGCCAAAACAGAAGACTAGAAGGGAAGAACTTGGAAAAATATAATGTATCTGCCAAGGAAATAAGTGGTCATTTTCTCTCCGCATCCCTGGTGTCTGGAATATAGGAAATGCTTGATACAATTTTAATACCTGAATAGACATTCAGAGAGTGGAGAGAATTAATGTAGGACTAGAACATAAGTCTTCTTGGCAAATAAGTATTTTCAATTATTTATCTGGACATAGTGGAGAAAATGATTCCAAACATTAGTTATTCCTTGACCTCTTGGGGATGCATTTTAGATATCTGTGATGCTTAACAACTAAGTGACAAATAAGTTGCTTCAGAAAAAATGAGAATTGGTCTTGAGTCTCCAGTCAGTAATTTTGCAGGATTTGTTTAAGAGAGTGAGGTTAATGGGAGAGAGAAAAAGAGGAAGGAACTAAGGGAGAGGCATAGGAGAAAAGCAAAGTCATGTAAAGGCACTCCCAGCCCACCCTGTGGTCTCCTTGTATGACATGATCATGATTGGCGGATAGGAAAAGTGAGGGAAACTTTCTTATCTATAGCTTTTGCATTGGCAATGTGCCAGCTATTGGCATATTCTTTCTTCATGGCCCTGTGCATAATTCTCATATGGAAATTAACATTTACTACTGTGAGATACTTTGTTCTCCAGAGTAGCAGTATTCTTTGAAAATGTGTATTATCTGAGTATAATGGTGGCTGGGAAGTGTGATTGATACCCAGACTGATCATAAAAGAGGCAGATTCATACTAGTCCAACTACTGTGCAAAGCTGTATGGAGGTTCCTCAGACTACTAAAAATGGAGCTACATATGCCCCAGCAATTCTATTGCTAGGACTCTACCCAGAGAACTCAAAAGCAATATTTCAAAAAGATACCTGCACCCCTATGTCTACTGCAACGCTATTTACAATAGGTAAGACTTGGAAACAACCCAAATGTCCCAGAATAGGTTACTGGATCAAGAAGATGTAGTACATATACACAATAGAATACTATTCAGTGACCAAAAATGATAAACTAATGCTGTTCACAGCAACATGGATGGAGCAAGAAGGGATTATAATCAGTGAAATAAGTCAGAAGGGAGAGGAAAAATATTAGATGGTTTCACTTATAGGAGAAATATAGGGGAAACAAATAAGGCATTAGGGAGAAGCAATAATAATAATAAACAAAACAAAAATAAACAGACAATTATAAATCAGAGGGGAGGGGGGGAGAGAGGAATCAAAATGAGAGAGGGATGAGCCAAGGAACTGGTGGGTGAACTGGTGGTGGGAATTCTATGGGGACTCTACTGGTGAAAAGAAAGCAAACATTGTGAATAATAATAATGATAATGGACAATGATGTACAATATATATAAATAAATTATATAGTACAATAATAAAAGCTAAAAATAATAAAAGAGGCAAATTCATGACATTTCTCTTTCATGATTGTATTAAACTGTGTGCATTTGGGTTGCCTTTTCTTTTTAAAGCAAAAGAAAATACCTAACTAGTGTTGTATAAACACATTTTCCCTCACATGAAAAGAGGCATGGAGTAATGTTTATTAAGCAATTCAGTGATATGCTAACCATCATTTGTCATTTTCTTGGCCTTATCTTCAGTATCACAAGCTGGCTGCTATTTCACCATACATCACAATTTTATCCAAGGCAGAGACACAGGAGATTAGGGATGATTATAATGTATATATTCTATTTATCAGGAAAGCTAATGTAGTTCTAGGACATTTCAATTTAAATCTCTTAGTGCAGAAGTAGACAATATAACCTCCCCTCACCAAAAAGGAGGCGAGGAATATGAATGATTATTTTTAACAAATTCTTTTGGAAAGACAAGAAAATTATAATGAAAATGAGTCCTGGTTTGGCAACTAATAACACTGATTAGCAACTTGATATTTTGCTTGGTAGATGTTCTCCATTCTTAAACTTTCAGCCCATAACTTTGTATTTAAAGGGCCTGCAGTACAAACAAAATAAGATAGGTTTTTCTTTTTATGGGTAGTTTGACAGTCTCTGCCTTTCCATTGCTGTGTTGACTCAACTTACATTTTATGTAACTATTTATATAGCTGAGATTTAAGTCTACTATCATGTTTTTCTGTCTCATCCTTCTGGTTTTATTAGTCTTCTCCAGTTTCTTTTTAGGTTAATCAAAATTAATACTGTTTGGCTCTTTGTTTGATTCTATTTATTTCTCAGGTTTTTTAGATACATGCCTTCAAATACTACTTTTGTGTGTGGTTCCTCTAGGATTATAATATATCTCCATTATTTACTTTTACATGTTTTCTAAACCGCATTATACATTGTTTTTAGCTTAGCAAATTAAATGATGCACAAAAGAAAGAAAGATTATTTTTGTGTTTACCTATTTAGTTACTATTTCTAGGACCAATTGTTACAGTTTGTGTTAATCTTGCCCAGAGATCCAAATTTCGATTTAATACTACTTCACTTTAGTAAAAAGAATTTCTTTATAGTTCCTTATAGAGTAGATCTGCTGGTGATTGATTCTCTCAGTTTGCATTTATCTGAAACTGTCTTTTTGGTCTTAATTTAAGAATATCATGTGTAACTTTATTATCTTCAAGATTTAAAAATTTTTCTCAAAATAATTTTAAATTTAGAACATCTTTAGAGTTGCAGGAAAGTTGCAAAGATAGTGTCGAGTCTTATATATTTTCCATCCAGTTTCTCCTTCTTTAATGTCTTTTAAGCATGGCACATTTGTCATAATTAACGAGTTGATACATTATTACTATTCAAAATGGTGCTTTATTGATATTTCCTTAGTATTTACCTAAGATCTTTTTTCCTGCTCCAGGATTCCATCTGGGATATCACATTGCATCTGTTAAGTCTCCTAAGTCTGTGACAGTTGTTTAGACTCTACTGATTTTTGATGCCTTTGGCAGTTGTAAGGATTGGTTGAGTATTTTGTCTTGTCTTTAAAATGATGTCTTAATGTGTTTTACTCATGACTTGACTGGGATTAGGTGTTTGAGAGAAAGCTCACAAAGTGTCATTTTCATCACAACAAATCAAGGTGTTCATCTATATTACCTGGTTTGGGTAGTGTTTGAGTCTTTCCATTATCAAATTACTCTTTTTACTCCTTTCCTTCCACTTCCACAGTATATCCTCTGGAAGGAGGTCACTAGTTATAGCCTAAGTTTAAGGAGTTTGGAATATATGCAGCATCTCTTTGAGAATGGAATATCTCCATACATTATTTCAGAATCTTCTTCTGGGAGATTTGTCTGTTCTTTCTCTTTATACGTACATACATAGATACATACATCCATACATCCATATCTATATCCATCATGTCATATAGATTTATGAATATCTACTTTATACCTCATGTCACTCTCTCTCACTGTCTCTATTTCTCTATAGATCCATATAGGTCCATGTAGATTTGTGAATATCTATTTTATATCTCACATTATAATGCAATACTACTTTATTTTCTTGGTCAAATTGGTTCAGCTACTTTATCTTCCTTTTTGAAAGATACTTTGTTTATTGAATTCTAGGTAGAATTTTTTTTCTCTTTGAGCACTTTAATTGTGTTGCTCCATCATCTATAACCTTCATTATTTTTCAACAAAGACAGTAGTGATCTTCTCTTTGTTCTTTTCTATGTGATAGATCGATTTTCCTCTGACTGCTTTTAAGACTTTTTTAAAAGTTTTGATTATGGTGCCTTCCTAAAAGAATTATTCTGCTTGAGGGCACAGAGCTTTCTGTGTACACTTTAGTTTTTTTTTTTTTTTTTTTTTTTTTTTGCTTTTGGAAAATTTAGCCAATATTTATTAAAATTTTTTTTTCTATTTTTTCCTTTTTGGACTCCCAATTGCATTATTGATAGCCTGCTTGATGTTGCCCTACAGGATACTGAGGCATTTAAATAATACCTTTCCCGGGGCCTCCCTGGCGGTGCAGCCAGTTAAAGCACAGCATTAAGAAGCTAAAGCCACTTCAGCATGAGTTCAATCCCCGCCCCAGAGGTGACCCACATGGCATGGCAGACCTCTCCTGACCCAGCTGCTGCTCCCCTCTTCAGTGTACTTCGATGATCTGTCTGTTCTGCTCCCCACTCTGTCTCTGGTGAATCCTCTCACCAACCCTGCACCCCTTTTCCTCTATTTTTCAAATTAGTTTGTTTCCAATGATCTCTCTTATGATCCATTTTCTCACTGACCCATTTTTCTTCCATCTCAAATATATTGTTAAGCTCATTCATTATTATTATTTTTAATCATTTTAGATGTTCCTTTCCAGTTATAGAATATCTTTTGAACTCTGATTCTAGAGCTTTTGCTTCTCTGCTAAGATTTTCATCTTATTTGTCTTTAGTACTTGAACATATTTCTAATAGCTGGCTAAAGTCTGTGATTTAAATTCTAACATCTTGGGTTTTTTGGTTGTTTGGTAGACAGTTTTACCACCTGGTGTTTCTTCCTGATTATGGGTCACCTTTTCCTGATGCTTCTCATGGCCAGTGATTTTTATTTATATACTAGATAGTCTAGATACAGTGTTCTTGTGGTTTTGGCTTTTATCATTTTTTAAAAAGATTTATTTATTTATTTATATGAGAATTGGGACACAAGCCAAGGTGCAAGGGTGAGAGGATTCACCAGAGATAGAGTGGGGGGCAGAACAGGCTGACTGACTGAAATCCACTGCTGCGGGAAGCAGCGGGTAGCACAGGAGAGGTCTGCTGCACCATGTGGTAACCTCCCTGGCTGGGAATTGAACTCGAGCTGCAGTGGCTGTGGATAGCTTCATAGTGCTACACTTTAACCTGTTGCAGCACCAGGGAGGGCCCGGTTTTGGTTTTATCATTTGTCTTTGGAGAGCACTAATGTTTATTCTTGTAGCCATTTGATTTGTTTGATCCTTTTGAAGCTTGCTAGAAGTGTTTGATCAGTTATGTCTAGAGTACACAGTAGTCTTGTGCCAGAGTAGTCTTAGTCCTTAGCTGTGGTTTCTTTAGTCCAGGTTCAACAAGGAGTCCCTGTCTCCTGGCACCGAATTGTTCTTGGACTCTCCTGTGCACCATGGTGTTTGTACAAAATCTTAAGGATACCCTGTGCAGACTGAAGGAACATCTCTGTTCTGCTCTTTTGATTGTGGAGTTCTGTTCTGCAGACTTCAGCTGCTTCAATAGCCCTTGACTTTGATGTCTGCTGAAGAGACCATGTGCTCTTCTTTCTTCCTGTCTCTCTATGATACAATTTGGAGGGCGCTTCGAGGTAAAAAGCTGGGTAATTGTGGGCCTTATCTTCTGCATTTCTCCAAGATTTAAACCAGATGCCACATGCAGTGTATCTAGTTTTATAGTTGCATATAACAGGAAGACTAGTCTGCTACCGGTTACTACATCATGGTCCTCACTTTTGTTTCATAAAGTTCAATTTTATTTTAAAACTTTGGTTTTATTTGTGTCTCACATGCTCTCTGTATTAACCAACCCCAACTTCCATTCCTTCTTCAAACCCCCTACCCAACCCCCGACACACACACACACACACACACACACACATTCATATTTCTACATATTCCTGGGTAGAGGCTTAGACTACATTTTGGAATTTTGTTTTGTTTTGTATTTTTACAGCTTCCCTATTTCTTCACCCATCACATTCAATTTCCCCTGAAAAGTATAACACATTTAGAATCATTTTTCTGTTACTCCAAAATCTGAGTCATTTATGGATTTGCTTCCATTAACTGATCTTTCTTTTTAATCTTGGTCAAAGTTCTTTGCATGAAAGGTGTCTTGATTACTATATATTGGATTTTGGAGATGATATGATGTAGATACTCTGGAAGCTATTATTTTCTAATGAGTAATATGTCTTGTTTTAGCAGCTATTGAGGTTACTGATTTAACTTCACAGAAGTGCTTCCTACTTTGTTGCGCAAGTCTCTGTTGGTTTTGCCCCAAACCCAAAGGGCAGATCCCCTAGCTCTGTGATCCATAGTTTATCCTTAAAACGTGGCCTTTCTGGGACTATGTTTAAGACATTTGAGATGTTCAGCTAGTTAATATAACCTGGTAGAACTCAAACTTTAAATTCCATCTGCCTTGACATGGACAGCAGCAGAAATCTGCCAAATCTCACTTTGCCTGCCACTCATGGTTTTCCCCTTCTCTTCTTGTTTGCACACGTTCAAGAGCTGGCTTGGCTCAGGGTATGAGAGGAGTTTATGTCGATTTTGGAAGCCACTGTCTGTGGCCCCTTCATTTCCAGGACTTCCCCGCTTCAATCCTCAACCCCTCCGGCAATCTCAGATTCTGTGCTCAGACTCAAGCCAATTATACTGTGTCTTCCTGCTTGCAATCTGTGTCTTGCCATGTGGCCCAGGTTTCCTGCAGGACCAAGTGGGAGAAACAAACCTCTCTCTACACATGCTTTTCTTGTTTGAAGGGTCTAATCTCTCTCCAGTTTTCTGGCTGCTTTCCATCTTTTTCTGGTACTTTCAAGTAGTTTATTTTTTTCTAATCTGTCCAGAGATCATAATTAGTTAATACAAGCCATGTTGGAAACTGGAGCTCAAGATTTAAGATACTGGAATACAATTCCTTTTAAGTTATGCTAAAATTGAAAATATGTTATTAACTAATTTGCAATAATTTGTTCTCTTGGGTGGATACTAGACCAGTGAATTTGACTTACTTGGAGGGAATTCACTGCATTTATAAGTGGGTCAATCCAAATGTAAAATGCTAGGTTTCTAATAAAGCACTTTCATCAAATATCTTATCTAATGATTTTCAGGCTTCTAGTAAAAAATGTAGCTTTACATTCACTTCTTAAAGGGCAAAAATTAGGTAGAAGGGTATTAGTAAGATGCTTCTTTTAGAAATTAATTTTGAGGTTTTTCTTTAGAGTCTTTGGGAATATTTGAGGGTTTGAGGAGAGAGAGGAGAAAGAGTTGTATTGGAAGAAAAAAGGAGGCACTCAGGGACATTATTATTTTTGGGAAAATATTTCCCCATCAGGTCAACTAGTCCTCCCTACCCCATGCCCATAGGAGCAAATATTTCACAAGTTCTTCATCAAGAAATCTCAAAAAGGAACTTGGAATTCCATTGTGTTCCTTAATATGTCACCAAGAACAGGGTGAGTTCTTTAAAACTCACAGTTCTAATTTTATCTAAACTTCATTAGCTTGTCTTAAAATAATTCCCAAACCAAAGAATAGCAGAAAGCTGGCATTCATCAACCCAACTACCTTTATTTTACTAATGAGGAATCTGAGGCTCTAAAAAAATGGCTCAAGGTCACAATACTTGTTAGTGGCTGGGGTGGCTTGAGGCTATAATGCTCTCTCCTTACACTGTGAGCTTGGTGTCAGCTGAGGTGACCCAATCAGGGGTATCAGGCAATCCAAAGTGGGCAGGGGACAGTGCCAGGAGAACAGTTACTCCTGGTTGGTACACCCTGAGAGCACCTGGACCATCTCTTCTGTCCATCCTTTCCTGTCCTGTCCATGTTCTTCAGGGGACCCTGCATGGAGTTAATTCCCTGATATACAATCCTGGCTTTACCTGGGCTTCACTTATTTTTTAAAACAGCTTTTTTGACCTGCAACTGACAGACTATGCAAGACTGATATTTTTCTTGTGCTTTTTAGTGTGATCTGAAATCTGCATCACAGAGTCCAAAACTTTAAATAGAGAAGGAAAGTAATTCCAAATAAGACAACTGAGGGCTCCCGGGACACAAGGTAATAAGTACAACTCTATTTTCTGGAAATGACAACGCAAGAAGATCCATGTCTCTAAATTTCTAGCCCTGAATCTCTTGGAACTCTTTTCCTACCCATCTGCAGTGCTTCTCAGCTTCACTTGCCATGTTTTCATCCTCTCTAAGATCCGTGCAAGTGTGTCAGACTGGCACACATAGGCTGTCAAATCCGAGGCCCGTACACAAAGGAAGATGTCCCTGTCTGTTTCCTGAGCTCCTTTTATGTCTGTGACACCCTTCCTTTTCCTCCAAATGCAGCCCTTAGGAGGAAAACTATCTGTGAGTTGTCTTTGGCATAACAGGGAACAGAAGAAAAGTGTATGGACTTGCTCAACCGATAAATAACTCTTGAATATTGGGGCCTTGCTGAACCAGGGGAGACATGGACAGTGAAAACTCTCCATGTGGAAAGGGCCCTGCCCTTGTGGAGTCCCCAGGAAATTAGGTGTCCAGCTTGGGTGAACTTTCACTTGGCAATCATTCGCTGTCCCTGGCCAGTGTGCAGGGGAGATGGCCAGGAGGAAGTTTCCCTCGGTTGGGAGAGCTGATCCCAGCCTGCTGTTGTCATCCTTCCCTCCTCCCACCTGCTTGCTTTCTCTGGTCTGAGATTTTTCTGCAAACCACCGAGAGTCCGAACTGTAGACTCTGGAAACCAGTTCTAGAGATTGTTCATGGTTATTTTGAATTGCTGTCAACTCTCCCTTATCTCCGCCACTATAACTGAGGACCCTTACTTAACAAATGAGAAAGCCAAACCTCAGAGATGTGACAGAAGTTACTCAAAGTGATGTGGCCAGTTAGCAGCCAGCAAGACAGGTGCTCCATTCTCCTGCCTTCTTGATCTCAGCCGGTTCCCCCACCTCATATGTGCTCCATCTTCCCATCCCCATTCATTCTGCTGCCTGCAGCCAAACAGACTGACCAACCTAGTACAAACCCTAAAGTCCCTGCTCCCGGTTCCGGTTCCTCACAAACAGGGTCTGAATATCACTGTAAGTATTTGTGAGGCATGGGCCATCATTTTCAGATGGCAAACTGGACATGTCAATATCAGTGATACCGTTGATCCAGGCTCGAGTTGTTGCAGAGGGAGAAGATGATTTGGGATAAGTCAAGGCAGGTCAGAATGCAGGTTCTGGGTTTCAGTGGATTGGCCCGCAGGGGCCATGGGACTTTGTCAGGTTGAACTGCGTGAGCTTTAGAAACAGGACAGTGCCAATACTTTTCTAGGACTGCATCAGATAAACTGGGACATCTGCAATATTTCCTAAGCAAACTAGGTTACCCTCCCCGCTGCTGCGGCCACCCGAGGGCATTGGGCAGCTGGGTGACCCAGAAATGGTCATCTTCTTGTCCGGCTCCATCTGGAATTCCAGCCCCTAATTCTGAAGCACTGACAAGGCAGGCTTTCTAGGTGGAAGTGAGCTTTACAACCCCAAATGGAATCAAGCCCATTCTTGTTGCAGGAAATTCATCCCAAACAATAAGGAAAAAGAGGCTTTTGACTGTCTTAAACATTCAGAATTGGAAGTGGAATTACAATAAATCTCCCCCATCTACTTTAATGTTCTTGAGTCTGGAGAAACAAAATAATTGTAGGAAAGTATGCCATGTTAGGGGGAAAAGACTGTGTCAAGAGACATTGTATCCTTGTCCTAGAACTTTCTGGGAAGTTTAGCTGTCTGGATGGAGCAAAAGGAGCCCTAGGTTTGGGAGGCACCTATGAAGTGTAATAGATTATGACGGATGCTTTGGTGTGGTCAGATATATCTGGAGAGGGATGAACCTGTCCCCCTAAATCGCTTACAGTATTGTAAATCAATGTTACCTTTGTACCATAAGTTGATAAATTAAGCTATTATATTATTCCTGGGGAAAACTAAAAAAACAAAAACAAAAACAAAAACAAAAACAAGGGCATTGTCTGAACAGGATGAATGACTACGTGGATTATGAGGATACATGAGTCTAAAAATATGCATTTGAAGTCTGGGGTGGATTGTTACTGACTAGAGGACCCATGATCTCACTTCCAGGTTCACCCAGGATAAAGGAATTATTCCTGGAGTGTGCACCATGAGCATACCCTAATCTGGAGCAGCTTGGCAGTGCTCTGAGTTTATGTGATTTGCAGAGAGCACCCTGGAGGGTTTCTGCCATTCATGCTTCTGCTGCTCACTGGCTAGAAGAGCTTGGGCCAGTCATTTTACCTTTCTCTCCATCAGAAAAATGAGAGCATGAGACCAAGACATCCCAGTGCTCCAGCTTAGAGAGGCTTTAAGAGGAAAGAGGAGGAGCAGCTCAGTCCACTTAATTTGTGAAATCTTTGTCAGCAGCAGCAATGGTAAATACAATATAAACCCGGTGACACCGAAGTAAGCAGGTATAAACTCATGACAAGAGATAATTTAAAGTTGAAATCCTTCCAGACTTATTCCAGAAGCATTACACATGCACACACGTTTTAATATATCTAAAGCCACATTTTGTTAATAAATGAAAAATTCACTCACTTCTTTTGGTGAGACAGATTATTTTGAAAGAAGGTGTCAGTTATTAGTTATGTAACCTACATATTTTTCAAAGCCCTCTAAACCTCAATTTTTCATTTAGGAATGAAGATAATGAAAACTATGTCAAGGGGTTCATAAGGCAACACGTGAACTCGCCCCTGGTCATGAAATTGGACGCCAGGCCTGAGGTGTAGGTTCTTTGCAGCGTGAGGTGAATGCAGTTTCCTTATTTGTGACAGCTTGGTCTAACCTCCAGTAAATACTGATGATAAGAGCTAATAATAGTAATAACAACAATGGCATATCCCAGAGAAATGTTTACCTGTGGTGAGGACATTAAGAGCACAGCTGTGGGGCAGGATTGATAAGACTTTCAAGCTTGGTCCTGATATTAACTAGTTGCACAGCCTTGACCAACTTAATTAACTTCCCAAACCTTGGTTTTTCCATCTGACTGTGGGAGTGATGATGACAGATCTTGCATGATTTTCCTGAAGATGAAAGAAGTTAATAAATGTAAAGTGTGTAGACAGTGCCTGAGGCCTAGTAAATAATAAATTGTGTGCATGTGTTGCAAGGTATAAATCAGTAGACAAGAATAATTTAACAAAGATTTCAAGAAAAGTTACAGGTAATAAAATAGCCTCTCTCATAGAGTTTATATTCTAGAGAAGAGAGACAGAAAATACAGGAATAAATCAGTCTTCCATGGATCAGGTGGAAGCGACTATGGTGATAGAATAACAGGATGCAGGAAAAGGGGTGATAATGGAGAGTGATAGAGTAGTGTACTTATTAATGGAGTCACCCCAAAGGAGATGTTTTTAACACAGAGCTGAATAGAATGACGTTCCTTGAGGCTCTCAGAGACCTCATGCTAAAATAGAGTTCTACTGCTAAGAGTAATGGTGATACTAATGATAGATAAATTGTGCTCAGTGGATGTTTAGGAAATACTGAGATATTTGCCATCTTAGTGCTCTAAGTATAGCCAGTATGTGTTTTTATTTTGTTTTAAAGATTTGTTTCTTTATGCATACAAGAACTGGAGTGCAAGCCAAAGGTGCAGGAGATGAGATGATGCACACAAAATAGAATGGAGAGTAGAACAGGCAGAATGACAGAAATACACTGCTGAGGGGAGCAGAGGGTGGATCAGGAGAGGTCTGCTGCAGCATGTGGGGTCAACTGCCTGGCGGGGATGGAACTAGTGTTGCAGTGGCTGCAGACAGCTTCATAGTGCTGGGCTTTAACCTGTTGCGCCACCAAGGTGTGTTTTTAAACTGTGGTTGTCTACAGAGTGAGAGTCAAGGAAAGATGGCAGGGCTTCTGTTACAAATTCCATCTGACTGCCAACCCCTCATGCACCCTCTTTCCTATTTGATTTAGGAGAGCCAAGAAGACACATGGACAGTCCTACATGGATTGGTGGACACACTGAGTGTGGGCCAGCTGCTGTAGAATCTTGGAGGAATTTCCACTTATTGCAGAGTTGTTGGAATTGGATTAAAAGGGTAAATTGGCAGCAAATCTGTGGAGTTGCCACATGTTGGATTAACACCAGCTGTTATCTGACTATCCACTGTTATTCACAGTCTCTAGATAGACCAGACAGTCAACCTTCTCTCCTAGTGACAGGTGTTTGGCCTTTTCCTTTCTGACACTTGCCTGCTGAGTTGAGGAAGCAAGAAAGGGAGCCAAGAGATGGGTGATGGCTTGGTTTAACCTCTGTGGAAATAAGACATATGAGAGAGAGGTAAAAAGAGCCTTGGGATAGGATGTGCTGGGTATTAAAGCTTTTCTTGCTGTTTACATTAAGGAATTATGCAAGAAGCAGGCAAGTGGGGCAGGAGAAAGTTCCATTGTTCAGAAAAACTGGTTGTCCAGTTTGGGTTCTCAGTGGTTGCAGGTAGAGGAAACCAACCTAAACTATAACTATATTGACTTAGGTGCTTCGTGTCAGGCACAGCTGCATCAGGTGCTTGAGTGTTGTTTTCATTCTCAGTTTCTCTCCCCATTCTCCCTGTCTTCCCTCTCCCCCACTGGGTCCTTTGGTTTGTTTGCTTCATTCTTGAGCACATTATTGCCATAAGAAGTATCCCCAATTTATTATTATAACTCTCAATGTACATTATACTTAGCAATTTAATAGCTTTACAAAAGTCAGGCCTGCCTTTACCTGTCTAGCAAATGTTCCAGGATTCTGTTTAAAGTGCTGGTTGACACTGTGTTGGACTGGCCTATCTAAACCACTTTTCAGGGATGAGGGCACTCTGATTGTCAGACCACGTAGTAAAGACTCAGTGGTTAGGAACTGGGAGTGATGGGAGATAGGAGTGGTTTATCCATGTGAACCACCTGGACTGCTCAAAATTGCTGTGGGGAGAGGTAGAGTGGGGTTTCCTAAAGTTAGGGATTCTGGGCAGATGCAGAACTCCTGCCTATCTGTGCATGTGACCAGGGCAGGTAAGAGTATGAAACATCTAGTTAATAATGAGGATGAAAAATTGAGTTTTCCTCTAATTCTAAGGGTCATGCTGAGGAAGAGAGAGACAAGAAAAAAAATATATAGATAGAACAGAGAGAAGGCTAAAATTAGAGCTGTTCTTAAAGAAATTCCCAACAATTTTTTGTGAAATAAGAATCAAGGATTCACATAGATTTCTTCCCCTGAAGTTCCCTAGGGTCCAAACTAAAAGGATGTTCTTCATTACAGGTAAGAGCAAAAAGGAGAAAAATCCATGTCAGGGTACTTTGCAGGATTCAAACAAACTTACAAATTCAATAAACGTCAGTTATGATAATCTATAATTTATAAGATCAAAGTAAAGCCAGTTGGGTTGGCTCTGGTCTTGTGTCTGTTATCAGGGGCTATAAGACAGTGGAGATGTACCCACTGTTTTGAGCTCATGGGCAAGAACTTTATACCAGACAAAATAGCTTTTGCCTTAGAGACAACATGAAGCCATCTTGGATATGCATAGTATTGGAACACTATAGATTTGAAGTTGTAGCCAGCCAGGAGATGGTTGAAGCTAGGAACGCCAGATGTTTTGCTTATAAGAACTGGCTGGCAGTCCTGGTGGTGAGCCTGGTGGGTTCCCCCATCCTGAGATCCAGAGAGGAAACCCTTGCCAGGAATGGGTGAATAGGCTGTCAATGGTCCTGTGGAGGCTAAGACTCTCCTGCCTCCTGTCTCTGGATGTAAGTGAAGGATTTCATAATCCATTATAACTCGGTTTTATTTGGAACTTTAGATATTCTACTGGAAGAGCTGCTGCTTCAGAAAAGTACGGCCTAAAAAGACAACATAAACCATAACAAAATACTTAGTGTAAAGACATTTCAGGTCAATTTCACTCACATATTCCAATGCAATAGGATTTACAGGTGCTTAAAGAATACAGTCTGTGTGCAGAGGCCTGTGGGTGATCTCTTCCTCCTTTCAATTTTCTGTGGATCTATTTTTCATGACTGTTTTCACTTTTTAAGTGAAATAGAAAAGGAGGCATGCATTGAGCCAAATACATTGATCAAAACACATGAAAATACGTGAAGTCACACTTGAACACAACAGACCTTCCTTGCTTTCTCCTTCACTGACAGGCTGGCTTTCTTTTCTTTCTGTCTCGCTTTGTCTTTTTACACAGTCACGTACATGCACATGGTTTATTCTCTCTGTTCTACACAAACACACACACAGAGCCTTATTTCTGTCTTTCTATCCAGCTGTTTCTTATACACACAAACCTCCGGTCTTCTGGTCATCTTTCTGCCTCCTTTGCTGACCTTCCCAGCTCTGCACACAAACACAAGCCTTCAGTAGCTGCTTCTCCCTCTCTGTGTCTCTTTCATTCACAGACACCCACTCTGCCAGGCCAACCTCAGTCACTTCCTTTCTTTTCCTTATCCCTCAGTCCCATCCATCTGACAAGCCTCCCTTCCTCCCTCCCTCTTCCCCCCCAGTACACACTTTCCTTGATTAGTTATACACACTTACAACCACAGGAATTATGGATTCAATTATCCAAACACCACAATCCTCCCGCCTTCCCTTGAAAAGTGAAGACAAGTGAGCATCCTAATTAAAACCTTACCCGTCTCATTGGCACCAAATAGGCAGAAGCGCCAGGGTTGAAAAAAAATGTAAAGACAATAATGTGTTTACCTTCCCCCAGCTGGATGAGTCATCTGTGGGCTTGCTCTGGTTTTACACAGCGCTCCGCCACTCTGGGCACCACAGACTGGGGACAACTTGCTTTTTGTCCATCCTCTGAGTAAAATGATGAATGCTTTATCTGGGCACTTAGGAATAAACATGCACTGTAATCACAGCTTGGCTAGGATCCGTGGACACCCAAAACTTTAGAAAAGGGTCCTTTGTTCCTTGTAGTCATAAACTAAGCACAGCTCTGGCTCCTCCAGCCTCCTGAGATGCAGGGTGGCCATGGCTGTGTGTGACAGGGAGCCTCGGGCCTGTCTCTTTCCTTCCGGCTACCTTTGCTTTCTCTATCCCTGCAGACCAGGCTCACGTAATTCAGCTAGGAGCCACCTCCTCCAGGTTTAGAGCGCTTTAAACAAAGTGGATAAATGATGTCGAAGCGGATTTTGTGACACTATCAGATCAGTAGTTAATGTACTTTCACTGCTTTAGACAAATCATGAATAAACCAGGACAGAGATTTGATAGAGTGGCCCATCTGGTGATTTTCCATTGGAAGCCTGTCCAGCCCCTGGATCTGTTGTCTGCTGTCTTTGCCTCTAGGGTGGTGGGAGAACCTCAGTGGCCAACTCAGTTTTGGAGTGGTCAGTGGGCCACAGCCTTCAGAGTAGACTTCACAGGGACTCTGTGCACAGCCTGTTTCTGGGTGTGATAGGAGCACACCATTAACAGCTGGCTCAGGGTATTGCTGGAGACCTGGGACAGACTCCACATTGTAAGGAATACTTATGCCTTCCCTCTTAAGGTTCAGGATGGTAGGACAGTAGATTCCTCTGGCCCCCATGGAGGGGAGGCCTGTGAACAAAAGAGCTGGGGGGTGGGTGACATAAAAAGAAAATAATATATTGATCTGTTTCTGCTGGCTGACATGGAGCTCATAAAGATTTTATCATTTCCTTTTGTCATCAGGGATGACATCAATATCTTTTTAGGACCACCTTTTGCTCTAATGGGATGACTCTTGAAGGGTTTCTACATAGCTTAGAGTAGGGCCTGGTGACTAGAAAAGACCAAGTTATGATCAGAGAAACCTGAACCCTGGAAGGGAAAAGGAACTGGAGACTGAATTCAAGCACCAGTGGTCAATGATGTAATCAATTATGCCTATGTGATGCATTCTTCACTAAAGTCCGTAAGAGAAGAGGGCCTGAGGGCTGATGGATTGGTTCACATCAGGTGTGCTGAGAGGGTGGTGGGCCCCAGAGACCATGAGAGTTCCACAGTCTTCTATTTAAATGTGCTATGGGTTCCTGGATTGGTGATAGCAAAAAAAAAAAAAGGATGCTGCTACATTCCATGAGCCATTCTAGCAATTATCACACATGAGAAGAGCATTATGGGAACCCCTGATCTCTAGCTAGCCAGCCAGGAATACAGGAGGCTGCGATTGCCATTGGGATTTAAGAGGGACAATTTCGTGGCACTGTACCTTACCCTGTGGGCTCTAATACACTCTCTAGGTGACAGTACTGAGCTGATAGTACACCCCACCAGTGCCTGGAGAAATGGAGAATTGGTTGGTGTGAATGAAGCAGAAAGTTCCCAGAGGTGCTTAGGTTCGCTACTTTCCCAGGCCTGCTGCTTGAGGGAGTCTGTTGCTTTGGACTCTGCTGCTTGTTGGAGCAGACAGTTCCTGCAATATGCTGCTTGCCCACAGTAGTAGCTATGGCTACCTCGATCCCCTTCAGACAATAAAGAATGCTTATGCTATGATGGATGGGATGACAAGGTTCCTCATGCAACCTGCATAAAACCTCACCACTCTTGTATTTGGGCTCAGCCTTTTGGGACTGATCCCACTGAGCCCACCGGTATGACAAGTAAATTTTTCTCTCTATCTCTGAGTGCCATCTGATTTCTCTGGGAAATTACCATATCATAAAGGAAGAAAAAAGAAGAAGAAGAAGCCCCCATCATGTAGTGGTAAAGTGTGATGAGTCAAAACAGCTCACAGAAAGCACATGAGAATCAGCCCCCGGCCAGAAAATCACCACTTCAGGCATCAGACTCATGAGGTGGTGGACTTTGCCACATGGGGAACTTTTCCCTTGAATGTTGCACACAGGGAACTAGGCACTCACAGGATTCTGGGTTCTGCACCACAGCTTATTGGGCTCTGTCCCCCAAGAGGGACGTGAACATGCAAGTCAGGTTATAGGGTTGAAGCTGAAGTGAAACTGGAGTCCTAGCAGGACGCCTAAGAAACAATGGCAGCTTGGAAACGGGGGTCAAGGTTTGAGCAGGAATTTTTCCTGTGTCGCCAGAGCCAGCCCTCCGCTGGCCTGGCATGTGAGTGCTTCCCTCCTAGGATGTGTTCCAAAGGTGTTGCTAGTCTCTGTTTAGAAGCTGCCACCCCCTTGGGAATTCTACTCCAGCATTTTACAAAGTGCTGGCTGTCCAGGGACACCAACGAAGGGGAGGAAGAACAAATGAGTAAATGAAAACACCTTCTCAAGCATGAGTGGCAGGGCACATCACTACAGACCAGTGGGTCCCAGAAGCCATGAGCGATTTTTGGGGCCCTGGGACTTCAAAGACAGGAAGAGAGGGACAAGGCTCCAGGGCCACCCATTAATTCATAGTCCCTATTTCCCTCACTGTTCCAGCCAGCTCCACAGTATGAGACCTCAAGTCTCAACAAACTTCCCCCCAGGAAAACAGACTCTTTCCCACAAATTAGCCAATTAGCAGGGGCCTGAAAGAGGCAGGCTTGGGTACCCTCCCTGATGCCTCTGCTCACTGGCTGGAGCAACTGCCTGGCAACTTTGGATATGTCAGTGGTCTCTAAGCTTCTTTTCCCTCAGTTATATATAATGGAGGTCACAGAAGTGTTCTCTGCACAGCGATGCTGGGAAATTCAATTGGGTATGTCCATGTTGCCTTAATAAACCAAAAGTGCAATGAAATGGTAGCTAACTCCATTCATTTCTCCATTCTATGGTGTTCATTTTCATATATCTTTCTTGCCTAAATAATCTTCATGGGGGCACGGGGCAAGAGAAGGGGCCCTGGGAGCTTAAGGGGCAGGAAGGAAAGCCATTGGAGAGGTGAGTGAGAGAGAAAGTGGGCAGGCCAGGGAGCTAAGCCGCTTATGTCACAGGCATGACTCAGGGTGGACCCTCCCCCAGAGACACCTATGTTTAGCTCATAGCGTCGTCCTGCAGCTGTTCACCTGTGACACGAAGACATCCACCTCGCAGTAACCCTGTGACACAGCTAATCCATGCCACACTCCTGGGGCTTGAGCAGGCGATAAGGAGGGGGTGGATGAAGTCACCGTGCCCCCTTCCACTGGCATTTTGTCAGGGAGGAAATGGGCACCAAGCCGCGAGTCCGCTTTTCCCTGACCACCTCCGAGGAACATCGTGCAATTAAAGGCCTGACAGTTGCCATCTGTCCTGTCCTTCCCCAGTCGCCCAGGGCACAGGGATTCAGAGCTGGCACATTGTGATACTCTACAGTGCTCGTGTCACCTCTGATTTCTTCCAGAAAGTCATTAAACAGACCTGTGTGGGAGCTGCTCCAGTGTCTGAAAACTTCCTCCAGGGCAGGCAGCACAGAGGTGGTAAGAACACACTAGGATTCCTCAAGTTCAAGGGAGCTGGAGTCTGCAAAGCGAGATGAGAATAAAGTCAGACAAGGAGAAGTTGGACTTAAACCCCAAATGGACTCATTTTCTCTTTTCTGTTTGGCTCCCTTGGTTGAAGCTTGAGCCCCAAATCTTCCAAGGACTCCAGAATCACAGAGTGTATTAGCGTCTTAGTTTAGTTTTCCTCAAAAAACAGAGTCTAAGACAAGAACTTGGTAGTTTATTTGGGAAGCAGCCCTGGGGACAGACATGAGGGAGTGAGCCACTAGGTAAGAAGAAAAGCTGGTCACAGGGTGCACGAGGGAGCTGCTTATTCTGCAGCAGCTGGAGTTCAGCTTCCACTGGGACCCTCTGGGGATGTGCAGAATGTGCCTCAGAGTTGCCCCAGTGGGGGGCAGGAGGTGGGCTTGGACCACCAACTAAGCACCCTGGTGCAAGGATTCACCATACTTCTGGGTTGCACCTGCATGTGTTTGTGCAAAACCTGAGGCAGGAAGCAGAGAGACGCCTGGCACAGTTGATGTGGGAGCTGTCAATAGTGAAGAGAAAAGTCTATCACAGCTGCCCCAAACATGATCCTTGGGCACTGTCCATCAGCAATGGCTACAGAGCAGAGTTGTTCTTGGGAAATGTGGCTTCCTCATGGAAGCACAGAAGGCAGAGGGAGGGGCTTCCTTTGTCCATCCCACAGATGCCCCTTTATGTTTGAGGTCAGCATATGAGTTCCCTCCCCCAGGCTGACTTTGTTGGGGCAGGAGCAATGAGGAATCCTTGGGACACTCCTACCTGGCTCTGGATCTTCTATCCCAGTGCTGTTCTACTGCTGGTGTACGTGTCTTTCTTATCAGAACTGAGTCTCTGGAGGACAAAAAACTGTAACTGCATCATCTTTATTCCCTGAGCACCTTGAGAGCTACATAACCTATCTAATTGTTTGTTCATTCCTCACTCAACAGCGCCCTCTATGGAAAGTGCTTTTGCTTTTGCTCTTTGCTATTGTTACTGAGTTAGGAAGGTAGCAAGCTCTGAAATTTTGGAATCTGGAAGAGGCGTGATGGAAAGCACAGGTATCCATCATAGGCCATTACAGTGGCCCAAGAAGATGTGATTGCGGCCTAGCACAGGGGTGCAGGTAGGAACAGTATACAAAGGTACTTTGCTGAGAAACAATCTTTTGGATTCAGCACCTGTTTTGGGTAAGGTCTTTAACAGTGAGTGGGGCCCACAGAAACCTTGTGTTCAGTGGCTGCATGCAGACATGGAGGGGCTTGACAGTCACCTGCTATTAAAGATGTTGGGGTTACCAGCTTCATAATACTTTTGACCTCTGGCCCCAAAGTGATGGACCAAGAAGCACCTACTTATTAATAAAAAAAGCTACCTAGAATCTGTGTCCCAGACCTGTGGTATTAAGCTAGTCCCCTTAATACCAGAATACTTTTACTAAAAGGTTTATGGTCTTTTAATTGGATATCCTCCTCTTATTTGTGATTCAAGGTGACTTTGATTTTTAGCTGGCTATGCAAATCTTGATTCCTCACAAATTTCTACTGAAATTGCAAAGATAAATCACAATGAAATTGCAGAAAAAGAGGCTGTGATGATTAGATCTTTGGAAAACCAGGTATAGCCTGAATGTACAATGATAGGGGATTATTGAATTGATTGATGTACGTAAAACTACAAACATCGATAATGTATAACTTATGATGTTTCAATTAAAATAACAGGAACAGGCCCTCCCTGGTGGCGCAGCGGGTTAAAGCGCAGCACTGAGAATCTAAAGCCGCTTCTGAATGAGTTCGATTCCCGCCTGCCCCGGAGGTGACCACATGGTGTGGCAGACCTCTCCTGACCCGCCCACTGCTTCCCTCAGCTGTGTACTTTGTCGATCTGCCTATTCTGCTCCCCACTCTGCCTCTGGTGAATCCTCTCACCACCCCTGTACCTCTGACCTGTACCTCAGCTCTGTATGGATAAATAAATAAATCTTAAAAAAAAAATAACAGGAACAGTCTAGATGCTCAACAAGAGGGGAATCACTCAAAACAAATGAACAAAACATCAAATGTATGTGGTCCATCCACATCCTGGCCTATTAAATTTGCTGTCAGTGTGTGTGTGTGTGTGTTTATAATCTACCAACTAGAATAAACAAATGGGATGTTAGCATACAGCTAATGATCAAGTTATTTTCACTACAATTATTTAAATACAAATGAAAACTCTGGAATAATAATCTCCAAAAGCTTATTGTAGTTATTTCAAAGTGATAAGAATATGACTGACTCACCACCCTTTCCCCCACCCAGTTCTGAGGGCTGATGGGACCATTCCTTGCTGGGCTTGCCTGAGTCCATTTCCCTGGTTACATTCAGCTGGTGGAAGAATTGGGGGCTCCTCCTGGCCTTGGAAGGCAGGTAGTCTCTCATTGTTCAATAGTCTAAACTAAGCTAGATGTCTAAATAGCATGACTTAGGAATATTCTGCTCATTCTGAAGATTAAAACAAACAAACAAACAAAAATGACTTCCACAAGCTACATCTTGGAAGATTTTCTGCAGTCATTCTCTTCCTTCCCCTGTGTGTGTGTGTGTGTGTGTGTGTTTTAGGAGATTATTATTCTACAAGGATTAAGGAGTCAGGAGGAAGTAAGGTGTGGCCAAAAAGCCTGCCAGCAGAGGAGCTCAGGGAAGAATTCTCTTTTGATGGCCACACAAAGAGAACCTTTCTGGTTTGAGATTAGGGGCCTGGGACCTACAGTCCCAGACCTCTGGATGCCTGGCTGGCAGTAGGGAGTGGTGTTAAGGAATTAGAGAAGGACATTTAAACTGGAGCTGGGGTAGAAGTAAGGTAAGAGCTTGCAGAAAAGTCTAAGAAGTACAAGAACTTCTGCTAAAAGAGGGCCCCAGATAAAACCCAGGAGAGAAGCAAAGGGACAACCTGTTAAAAACTAATTACTATTCTAATTGTGTCAAGCTAATTACATACTGAAACTGGGTACCTGTAGTCATTGTTCCTGTACATTGTTCCCTCTACCAGTTTAAAAGTTGAGAGCTCATGAATTCTCAGTGATCATAGAAGCATGCTATGGAAGCTTGTGCACTAATGAATTGGGTATTGAGGTAGTTTGGAGATTTGCAAGTATATCAGTCACTACAAAACAATGTCAAGGCCTAGTGAATGAAAATCTCACCACTGTGTTAGTTCTTACAATTCTGAAGGCTGATGGGGTACCATACCCTGCTGGGCTTGTCTGAGTTACTTTCCTGGTTGCATCAGCTGGTGGAAAATTAGGGGTTCTGAGGGAAGCCCCCACCTCCTGATCTGTCCTCCCCAGAGCCTCCTAGAGACCAGTGTGCATCTTGTGCTCCCTGGCTCATTTTCACCCTGCCTCTGGAGTTGCCTCCCTGCTGAAGTGGAGTAGGGTGAAGAGGAGGAGTCCACTTCCAGCTTTGTTCCTTTCTTTCTCACCCCTGAGCCTTCAGAAGTCCTCAACTACTCGAGGGCCCAGATACAGCTCCAGAAAAGTGAGACCCATGGAGTTGCTGCCTTAAGCCATATAAATGTTAAACCACTCAAGAGCCAAAATCCTCTGGTATGGAAAGTCGCTGAGAAGAGAGACAAGGAGCATCCATTGGGAAGAGGCAGATGACCTGAGGGATGAGGAAGAAGGAGAGAGGATGGGAGGTGGGAAGAAAGGAGGGAGAAAAGAAGGAGAGAGCGGGACTCCCTGGTGGTGCAAGAGGTGAAATCTTAGCACTATGAAGCTACCTGTAGCCACTGCAGCAGGAGTTCAATTTCTGGACCAGGGAGATGACCCACATGGCATAGCAGACCTCTTCTGTATCACCCACTGCTTCCCTCAGCAGTGTATTTCAATCTATCTTCCTGTTCTGCTCCCCACTCTGTCTCTGGTGAATTCTCTCACCTCCACATCTCAGGCCTGTATCCCAGTTCTTGTAGACATAAATAAATAAATAAGTCTTTAAAAAAAAAAAAAAAG
>NW_004567118.1:26303192-26304683 GCF_000260355.1 Condylura cristata | reverse complement strand
GTTACAGCATGTAGTAGCCCAGACCACTTTAAAGCCAGATAATACTGCACTGTGTGGCTATATCACGCTTTCTTGTGACCACTTGTGGGTAGACTTTTGTATGAACATATGTTTTTAGCTCTGTTGTAATGTAAGTAGGAGTGAAATTGCTGGTTCGGATGGTAACCCTATGTTTGACATTTTTAGGAACAGCTGGAATGCTTCCCAAAGTGGTTGTGTCAGCAGCAGTGAGAGCTCTCATGTTTCCACATCCTCACCAATACTTGCTGTGAATCTGGTTTTTGGCTACAGTGTCCTAAGGGGTGTGGAGTGGTTACTCATTGCAATTTCAGTTTGCATTTTCCTAATGGCTAAGGAATGACTTGCTCATCTCTTCATGGGCTCACTGGCCATTTATATCTCTTTTATGGAGACACATCTATTTGGAGTCCTCTGTCTGTTTTTTAATTGTGTTGTCATTTTATCTTGGTGTTGAAAGAGATTTTGTATAACTAGATACAAATCCCAGATCAGATGTAGGATTTGCAAATATTTTCTTCTATCTTGTGGATTGTCTTTTAACATTTCTGAAGCTATCCTTTGAAATACAAACACTTATAAATATATTTTATCTACTTTATTTTTATCTACATATTTTTCCTTTGTCAACTACATTTTTGGTGCTGTATTTAAGAAACCTTTTCCAAACCCAAGCTCATAAATGTATGTATTTACTTCTGGACTTCCTCGCCTACATCTGCCCCAAAGCCATTGACCTAGGTCTATCTTTATGCCAGAATCACACTGTCCTATTTACTGTAGCTCTATGATTTTTAAAATTAGGAGATTAGAGTCCTTTGATGTTTTTCTCTTAATCAGGATTGGGTTGGTTATTTGTGTTTCATGCATTTTAGAGCATTAGCTTATCGATTTTTTTAAAAGTGACTTGGACTTTGGAAAAGATTTGTAAATGATGCCATTTTAACAATTAGGTTTTGGTCTGGGAACATGTATTTCTTCCCATTTATCTAGTCCTTTCTGTACCAGTCATAGTTTTTATGATAAAAATCTGTTCTTTGTTATACTTATTATTCTTGATATTATACATAGAGTTGACTTCTTAATCTCATTTTCAAAGTTTCCTAGTATGTTTATATATATATATATATATATATATCCTAGTATATATTTATATATATATATATATATATATATCCTAGTATATATTTATATATATATAAATCTTCCTAGTATATATATATATATACACACACATACACACACACATATATATATCCTAGTATGTACTTATGTATATATAAAAATTTGTGTGTTGACCTTATATCTTGCATTCTTGCCAAACTTGTTTAATTGTTTGAGTATTTTTTTTAAGATTTATTTATTCATACAGAACTGCGGTACAGGCCAGAGATGTGGAGGGTGAGAGGATTCACCAGGAACAGAGTGGGGAGCAGAACAGGCAGATCGACGAAGTACACTGCTGAGGGGAGC